>NC_056750.1:612288109-612408109 GCF_019279795.1 Protopterus annectens | reverse complement strand
TACTACTACTACTACTACTACTACTACTTCTACTACTACTGCTGCTACTACTACTACTTCTACTACTACCACCACCACTGCACCACCACTACTACCACCACTACCACCACCACCACCACCACTACCACCACCACCACTACTACCACCACTGCTACCACCACCACTACTACTACTACTGCTACTACTACTACTACTATTACTACTACTACTACTACTACTGCTACTACTACTACTACTACTACTACTACTACTACTACTACTACTACTACTACTACTACTACTACTACTACTGCTGCTACTACTACTACTACTACTACTGCTACTACTACTACTACTACTACTTCTACTACTACTGCTGCTACTACTACTACTACTACTACTACTGCTACAACCACTTCAATTTGTTTTTTAGCTTGATTTCTATATCACTATCTGAAAAAGTAAAAAAAAAGTCTCTGCTCACCATGTTTTGGGCTGGGCTCAGAAGAGTATGTATATGTCTTTTAAACTTCTTTTTAATGTTATGTGGAGTCCTAAAACTTCTGAAACCCTTGATATACTTACTATAAAAATCACCCCTTCAGGCCCATAGCTACTTCATATTGTGCCCGGTACCAATCCCTAACCTGGCACCCTTCAACACTAAATTGGGAAGCAAAAAATAAAAGGTCAATTGTCCGATTTCATATACCACCCTTTTCTCCTAAGGAGGTGCACCAGATCCTCTGCATCATGCCATCATTCATTGTGAAGTGCAAAAAAAGTCCATTCTCTGATTGGTGCTAATCCCTTCTCTCTTAAGAAGAAGCTCCAGGTCCTATGTGTCCACCCCCATATTTAAATAAGGAGCAAAAAAAAAAAAGATCGACTGATTGCACCTCCTAACACCTTGTGGCCAGTGAGGCTGCCCCCTCACCCTACCCAAGTTACACTTCTGATCACAAGGGTTATGAAACATCATCAAATTTCTAAGTTGAAGCTTCTATAGCAAACCTTTTTAAGAACTCAGTACTCCTGATTTACTCTGTGGACTAAGCACAAGTGACATTAGGTTCTAGTAGCTGACTTATTGCCTTAGGGTTGATGTAGCATTAGATGAGTTACATATGTACTTTAGGAGATACTGAACTTGTCTAAGGAACTGCATCACTCAGTCCTGTGGCTACTGTATATTGACTATAGCACTGACTTTATCTATATCAGGTTTCAAACCTTCTGAAGTCAGTATGTGGCAAATGGGTTTAGTATGAGCATCACAAGTCTGACCTTTTCTCTTCTCCAGCTTTAGATCTTTATGCCCCAGACTGTCTTATAGCTCTGCAATCCTTATGTTATGCTCCAATTTAGTAGAACCACAAAAAAGAAAATTATCTATGATGTTAACTGTTTCATCAAGACCTTCTATGATCTCGGGTACCACTCTTTGGAAACTTCTGGTACTGGAGAAATTCCAGAAGATAATTTCAGATATCTGTCCAAAGGTATGCTAAAATTATGTAGTTTAGAACTACCTTCATCCAGCATGATTTATGTGCAGTACAAAAAACTATTCAGAAATGGAAATGCTGGAGACAACTTTTTCAACAATGTGAAAAACAGAGTGTTCTGTTTTAACCATTTTTAGAAACTGAAATATTCAGAGTCTGCATAACTAATGCATGAGATACTCTGTGCCTGTATATTATGAATTCTGAACCATACCTAGTTTTCCACAAGATATACAACCTAAGGTATATGGCATATTTACTTCAAAGTCTAAAGACACCACTTGAAACATAAACTCATATTTTATCTGTCATGTTCATATGTGAGCAAAACCTGACCCACTAATTTTCATGTGTGAGTTGAACATATCAAGAGAATATATGCAGATTTGTACAGAGTAGGTATATTATCTTTTGTGTTTCAAACATAAATTCTTATAAAACATTGCATTCTTCACCAAATTTAAAAGTAATATTTTTCATATTTTGAATGACTATTGATGTGTCTTTTGGCTTTTTCCCGGTTAGGGGTCGCCACAGCGGAACTCCGGTCCGTTAATGATTGGCAGTTGATTTTTACATGCCGAGTTGCCAGCCCTGACACACAACCTTCAATGAAGGTACACCCATGCACGCATGTGTCCACGCAGAAGATGCTCTAACTGAGAATCGAACCAGACAGCATCGTACCGTGAAGCAACAACGCTACCGCAGCACCACCACCGCGGATTCATATTTTGAATGCTGTATAGAACACAATAACAATGAAAGCATTCTATGTTTAGAAAAACTAGTCATTCATATTTTGAATGGCTAGTTTTTCTAAACATAGAATGCTTTCATTATTACTGTGTTCTATACAGCATAATATTTATGCATTTCTCTATTTATTAATTTAATTATTGATTGATTGTGTGCTACATACTTTATTTTGTTCTCATTTATCACTTACTGCTTTTATTTTACATGATTCCAGTTAATAATTTAACTTTTAAACTGTAAATTCATATGTTCACTCCTTCTGTATATATCCCTTGCTTAGTCTAATGGTAAAATCATTTCTATCAATAGTTTGCCTCTTGCTTGATCATTTTAATAACACATACAAGTCTGTCTCTTATCAGTTAAACATGCAAGTCACCAAACTCACAATCTACAGCTCTGTATTTGTGCTCATTTATATACATATTTCTTTCTTCTTTTACCAGTTGATTTCTGGTGAACAAAATAAATACTTTACATATTGAAATTTTATCTATCACATAATATTCTTGAAATATTTATCTCATTGCTACTAACTTTCCTTTTCCTCTTCTGTGAGGTTAAAGGTTTTAAATACCATTACAGCTTCCTTGCGCATGATATGCAGGATGTTGTGCACTGGGATTTCTCTGGTTTCTCAGCAGTTCCACTTGCTGCTAGATGCAATTCATTTTTCTGAATCCAAAGCTTCCAGTTTTCACACAAGTAATAATGCAGCTTCATTCAGAGCAATTGGTGATTGAAATGTAAACACTGATCCAAAATGAATACTTCATGGAGCCACTAACTAAAATTGATTGGTGGTTCATACTGTATGAAAGCATAATGTAAAATGTGAAAATTATATTTTTAAAACATTTAACAGTATTAATGCAGGCAAGAACTGTTTCAAAATTTATTTTACTGGTATACAAAAAAAACAAGAGTAATTTTCAATATTTCGTCAAAATACAGAAAATGAAATACTTGCAGAGTTTTGCTGGCTTCTTAAAGTGGGCTTACTATTTATATGTTTTAAGCCAAACTTCACAGGGGTATTGATCCAGTTCTTTACCCTTTGAATGCTTCTAAGATAACTAGATGAATACATATCATTAAGGCAGATCCTGGTGTCATAAAATTAAGTTTTACTCTAATATGATGTGATATGAATGTTGTTGTTGGTCTTTCGGCTTTTCCTGGTTAGGGGTCGCCACAGCGGAACTCCGGTCCGCTAATGATTGGCAGTTGGTTTTTATGGTGTCGAGTTGCCAGCCCGATGCCCAACCTTCAACGAAGGCACGCCCATTCAACACATGTCTTTCGAATGCCCACTCGACCGCGGGAGGACATGCAGACTCCACACAGAAGGCACTCCCAACCCAAGCCGAGAATCGAATGGAAGAACCTCTTGCTGTGAGGCAACAATGCCACTGCTGTGCCGCCGTGGCCTAATATGATGTAATATGAATACATTTTGCAACATGAATACCTTTTGCAAAATATAGACAGAAAAGGCCATAATGAAAAGGAGTTAGCATGAGATGCATTTGTGTAAACAGCTTTACAAGAAAGACATCAAAAAGTCAAGTCTGATGACATAAATCCCTGTAAAGTTAAGCCACTCACTGTAATAGAAATATAATACACTCATTTTACAATTAGGTCTTAATGATTTATGTGCTTGGTAAACACTTTTTTAGATCCCAGATCTAAGCTTTTCCTAATGTTGAGTTACAGCATATAATGACATTTTAGAAGCACACCTACTTTTATATATGTTCTCTCCCATGTCTACCACATCACCCTATGCTTTAAGGATGAATGGTGACACCCACTATCTACCATGCCACTCAGATCAGTACTAAGTGATCAAATTCTGCCTTTGGAAGCAATGGAAGCTAGGTTGTTCTGCTGAGTGCAAGTTGAAATATGTACATTCTGTTATTTTTTGGAATAAGGAATCATCACTTTTATTGGTAGCATTTGAAATCCATGGGATTGGTATAAATTTGACCCATAGCAAGCTACAACCTAAAAAAACTCTGTAACTGGAGAAATATGAGAAGACCTGCTGATCAGATTTTATGAAGGAAATCCAGGGAACAGTCATGTGTCCCCAGAGAATGGGACTGCTCTGTCTCTACGTACCAACATGCCTGTGTGATTAGACAAAGCCACAGAGCCAAGGGAGAATGGTGTGGAGATAGTGTGTCATCCCTGAACCTAGCATAAATACTTATATGCTGTGAGTTGTTTCTGTGGCAAGATCTGAATTTTGTAATCTGTAAATAGTGTCCAAGTCTTAACAGAGAGTAATGTAATGATTTGTAATGCAAGAACTGATTGTGGCTCATTAAATCAGTGTGCTTGCCTTTCTTTTGAGAGTTTGTTTACAGATATAAGTACATTTCATAGACAAGCACTGTGCAGGCACACAGTACTACTGTTTAGGGATATACATGTTAAAGGTGGCTCCCAGCTAAGGACACATGCATTTTGCATTGTCTTTGATCTACCTACAACCCTGCACATTGCCACCACATGAATTAATTGGCACTGAGCTATACACTGTATGTTAATGAATCTCAGCACTAATAGTAGCTGTTCTGATTCTACCTTTTCAGACGGTCGGAAGATGAGCTGCTTTGCTGACTGTAAGCTGAACGTTGCTTATGCTCTTGTTTGGAACAATGAACATTAATTTTGATTCATTTTTCAGTATGTCTGATTCTTACAACTGATACAAACTGGGGAAATCAACATCACTGAGTACTCTTGACTGTAGCACAAGGACTCTTAACATAAAAAACAGTGACGATCTTACAATTCTGGCTATATATAATTTTACATATAGTTATGTAATTAAAGAGCACAGTCTGCTAAAATAATGAGTTCATCCATTTTATTTATTTTCATTTCTATGAAGGAGATAGTATACCTTATCTACTCAGCATTTTAAGATCCAGCATTCCTTTTTGTAGAAAGAAATAGAAAGCATTTAGAAATTGAATTTATTTTATTTGAGAACACCAGTTTGATACAGTCAAGGGCTACATAGGTTCATATGCAGAAACAGGAGAGAAAAAAAAGACATGATATAGGTCAGCACGAGTGCACTCAAACAAATTTCCTGTACTCATTTTGCAACAGGAACCGAGTTTCTGCAATTTATTCCACTGGCATTCAGCTTGGTATTCTTAAATTATTTGTTTCTAAAACTATAACTTTAAAACAGATTCTTCCATCTTAAAGCATATTTTGTATTTATGCTGTCTTCTTAAAATACTTCAGTATATCTAGGAAATATCTAAGTTTTAGAAAGGTACCTATTTAGACTTGAGATTTTTCTCCTTGTTTTGGCCTTGACTTATAACCTTGAGTATATGCCATAGTACGTTATCTGGTTATACAAAAATAATTAAATACATAATACATTTTATGGTAAAGTTATACAATAGAGAAACATTTTAAGTCTAGAAGTAAACTGTGTTTTCTTTATTATGTGTTTATCTGAAGCAAACAGACACACTGTGTTTCTTATTTGCAATGTTATTTTTATTCTCTGTTCTTGAATCCAGCAGTTATGTTTAAAGGCACACCTATCTTTATTCAAAATCATTTACCCTACAAAAACCACAATCAAAACCATAATACATGCATTATTCAGACTAAAATGATTTTCATGCAGATATATACAAATGTCAGAGTTCTAATACTATTTATCAACCTCTCATACAAATGCACACCCACACACTCTGACAACCATATAAGTAAAATATCCTGTAGCCATTGTGATAACTCTACTGAAGTACATCTATCATCACTCTTCCATCCTGCATTAAATACCCCATAATGGTCATCAATAAGGAATCAGTTCAGTTAGCTCTTTGTCACTTCAGGCTATGGAAACTCCCACTGACAAATGGGAGACTGCATTTCAATGCAATGGCCTTACGGTATTCCTGTCAAAGCTACCTACTTGCAGTTAGCAACCTTATCAGATTTTTCTTGAGATTTTTGTACCGTCCATGTTCAGTGACAGACAGTCCAACTCTGGATGCTTCTGAATGCATTGAGAATATAAGAAAGAAGCTATTACTTTAAAAAAGTTAGATAACTGGGCTGGCAGATTGGATAGTACATATTAAAATGCAGTTAGTCAGAGCTGTTCATAATGAAGAAAGTATTAAAAAGCCACTTATCTGTGCAGCACATTTAAGTGTAAATATTACATGGCTATAGCCTTACTGGTGGCAAAGGGAGGTGCCTGATTACAGCCCAGGCAACCTGAGTTTGATTGGCAGCTCAGACACTTGACACTCCAGGCAGGTGTAGATTGTCATGGCTTTCCTGAGAGAGGTGAGATGGTGCTACTGTTAGGGGAGTTTTTCATAGCTCTGTCATAGGCCAGGACATGAAGGGACTACCAAGATGGAAGGAATGGGATTAAACATCTCTACCCAGGAAATAAGGTAGATATGCTTTCTGAGCCATGTCTCGGGACTCACCAAGCCTACTGATGACATCATCAGACAAAGGGGAGAGGATCAGGCCATAACCAAACAAATGAAGCCACTGTGACTAGCAGTTGTCATTCTCTGGGTTCATGCTGATCCCATGGACTCATGGCAGATCTCAGGAGAGGTCAGTAAACCATGGTATAGCAGACTATGCAAATGCCAGACTTTCAAGTCTCAAAAAATACAGAATGAATGGCATTGGACTTAGGGTGAATGCTGTGCTATCACAGAAAACATTATAATCAACCAAGCATACATGTCCTGCGGGTGAAAAAAACAGAGTATTGTGTGACTGTCACATCACACTTTCATTGCTTCTCGGTATCTGAAATTTGAAAACAGTGTTTAATTTCACAAATTCACAACTAAACCACAGACACAGAGCACTTACAAATGCAAAGGTCTGTACCTCTTTCCAGTTCTCAGAGTCTTTATGTTACAGCTTGGATATGGAGTTTAACAATCAGCTGTGACACATTTATAATAAAACAACTGAGTTCCTTATAAAGAAACCACTGAAGGAGAAATGCATGTGCTTGACTGTTGAAGTGCTCATGGCAAAGCAGAAATAGACAGCCGGAAACAGTCAAATGTATTTGTATTTGTACATTTTGTTGGTTTAGACGCTGTTTGCAAATTATAATTCTGCTTTGACTGCTTGCCATTAGAAACAAACAGCCGAGCTTGAATCACTTGAGGAAATATGTGTAATGTTGTACACATGCCCTAAACAGTATACACCACATCAGTGAAATTGACCTTCCAGTTAGTTAAGCAAGAGGAGTATAAAATGGGGCATTATTTCCTAATGTTTGTCTTACGGGAAAGAAAGAAAGAGAGATGTGCAACTGATACATTGTTGTGTTCCAAGTAAGATATTTGTTTTGTCCCCCAAAAACTAGTTGATCAGTAAGCTATAGGACTTGGAGACAGGTACCACAGGACTTCAATCTGACCCAATAAAGTGCTCAGGTGGATGAAAAAGTGTCTACAGATGTTAGAAAATAATCTGGTGTCCCAAAGTTTAGATTCAGCACAAATTCAAGCACGTGGCCATAAGAACTGTGTTTAAGATCACTAACTATTGTACTGTTAACAGAAAAAAAGGAAGACTATGGATGCCATAATATTGAGAGCTATGGGATGTAAAGAAGAGGAATAGTAAAAACAAACAAACAAACAAAAATAGATATTCAGATCTATTAGATTTATTGGAGAAGGGATGCTGGAAGAAGATGCCAAAATGTCTACAGATTGCCTGCACCAATGGCATAGAAGGATAAAGTCCTTACTATAGCCCAAGAGACCAAAGTTTCTTGGGCACTATATGACACAGACTGGGAGGATCAATGTCCTCATCCTCGAGAGATGGTATTCTGGCCAGCTCATGCCACTGCTCTGCTGGAGGGTAAGGGCATGTTAGAATGTGGGAAGCTGATGCAGGAAGGATGTGGGTGTGGCTGCCCAAGCCTGTGATGGTAGCTTTTGTAGGTACTTATGGAGGAGCATACACATGAACAAAAGGGCATAGGTGGGCCTTGCATTGTGTAATATTTACATCACATCCAGCAGACAAGTTAGGCTATTACAATAAATACACTTTCATAACATGGATGCTGGCTAAGGCACAAGCAGTCCTGATGTCTGCCTGTACAGTGGCTCCCTGAGATAACACTCATCCCAGTGGATCTCAGGAGTTCCCACCAGTGGAGAACAAATAGACATCTTGTTGGAGGAGGGTTGATATTTGACAGTAAGAGGCAGAAAATGTATTCAAAGAAAGTTGTGCACATTCTGATGGGATGAATGTCACTATGTTTTTACAAATTAAGTGGTGAAAATCATAACTGTGAAGATGAGTAAAGCAGGGAAGGGTACAGGACATACGTAGGAGATGTGAAGGACTTCATCAGGTTCTGTATGGATCGCTGATCATGGTGTATAATGACACATTAAATGCAGGTGTAGCTGTGAAGCTGCAAGGAGGGTAGACACAGACCTCTTCCCCAGGAAACATAACTTCAAGGGCCTAGCATAATGCTGAGGAGAGTTACCGGAGACATTACAGACAACAAGTATTATGAAGAACCATGAAGACAGCCATTTAAACCTAAATGTTCTGGAAGCAATAACCAACTTAAAATTGTTGGAGATGTAAGACATGGTAGCAGTAATCAAATTTAATCAGGTCAGCATGCGGCTTTGTGTTTCTTAACTCACTGCTAGAATCAGTTTTTTTTAATGTCTTTTATAAATGACAAACTAAAAAGACCAGATGGTAACTCATTATTAAGGTAAATTACTTAATTCAAGAACTATTTAATACCATGCCATACAATTATAAATCTGAATGAAATATAAGTATTGTTTGCTACAGCACAGAGAAATACATAATTAGTAAATACCACAAAATGAGGAAGCACAGCTGCACTTAGAACAATACAAACACCTACCTGATGTCCCACCTATGGCAATGCAGCAAGGCAGTGGACTCGCATGGTGAGATGGTGCAATAGAAAGACAGGTCTCAAATTCAGCATAGGAAAAGTAACAGTGACATATTATGGGTACTCCTAGTAAAGTTTTGTGTCACTTTATTACTACTCCATCTTGAAAACCACCTGCATTGTGCAACAAGATGATGTTAACCATCAGAAATCATGCAGCAGATGGCTGATAACTCTCAGCAAATGCATCTTGAGGAGGAGGTAGAGCAGCTTGACAGAGATAAGTGATGGTTAGCTGGAAGTCTGGCGGGAATAGTAGTTATACAGTACAGTAGTGATGCACAGTGATTTTAGTACTGAAGAAGTGCCCAGTGGTTTAAAAAAACAATAAATGGCACTTTCAAACATCACTCCTTTGAGTCCTCTGTCAAAATTAATCATTACTGGTAAGTACATGTAGTTCAGAGGTTGAAGGTTCCATCAGCATACTGTATGGTCACTTTCTTAATGCTCTTTATTATTGCCTTGGCAGACAGCAAACTTTATACCAGCTGGACTGATTCCGAGCTACAGTATTTTCTGCCCCCAGTACTTGGGATAGACATTAGGGAATCTTATTGTGAAATGACTGCAAAGTTAAAGCAGCTAAAATCATACAGAATCAACAGAGCACTATAACTGGAGAAGAAATGGGCAGAATGAGTCTGACAGTGTGATTCATTGTGCTGTCAGATAATGATACATATTTCACATTGTTAGCTACCTGTAGGTTCAGAACTACAAACTTCACTATGTAGCTGCTGACATTAAAAAACGTATTTTACAGATCCACTGCTCTTGAGCCATACGAGCAGCTGTTCATGAAACCAGGCTCCTGTGTGTGACATCCAACATGTTCACTTGTAAAGCAGTTAAGTCAAATCCATGGTGGGATGTTAGAAGGTATCCATATGAAGGTTCAATCAAGTCCATGGAGTGTTGTTAGAATGTGTTCATGTAAGGTTCACTAGAACAATAAAGGACTAGAAGTCTATGTATCATAAGTTGTAGAGCATATCAAACTCAGTGATAGAAGTACTTAAAGAAAGTAAAACTTGTCCTGTAACCAAAAGCATGTCAGCTGAGCTGCAATTCCAGAAACTGCAAATTCATGCTACTAGACATAACTAAGCAGAATGCACCGTACAGGAGACAATGACTGTCAACAAATGAAAAAGGGCCTTTAGGACATAAAGTCTGGTTCTGTCAAGTTGACATATGTGTTTCTAAGCAGTTACCTGGGGAAATTATAATGAGTGCTATGCATGCCAAGGGTTTTTTTTCTGTGATATAGTTCATGGTTGAATGAATATGTACTAACAAATACCCTCATACATTAACCATACTAATACTAAAATGTAATACAGTCTTAAAACTTAGTATATAGGACATTGAATAGGTTTCACCATAGCTGCAGCACAAATATAATTATTTTTCGTTCATGTTGACAAGCAAATTATTACTATTGCTACTTAACCATCTTTAGAATAAGGTCCATTTGCTCTTTAGTAACTTTTATACAGATTTATAAAAGGACAGAGTGGATGCTCGCCAATCAGATAAGTATATTTCATCTGCAAAGATCTAGCTTCCAGACATGATAGCTAAAAAACAATAAGGTATATCAAAAGCTTATGCCATTGTTATAGTCCAATTAGATAAGTATATTTCATCTGCAAAGATCTAGCTTCCAGACATGATAGCTAAAAAACAATAAGGTATATCAAAAGCTTATGTCATTGTTATAGTCATTAATTCCCCCAGACCATAGTGTTGCATGAACCATGAAAAATGCAATACTGAACCTAGATGGAAGGTCACTTCAGTAACAACACAACACCTAGAACTGCTTGGCTTTAGTTAAAAACAGGTTTAAAAAAACAAGTCTTTATTTTGTTAAGAATGTTTTAATGATGTATTACATTTTTTCATTAAATACTCAAACTTACTACCTTGCAGAATGATGACATCATATCAAATTATCCCTGAATTCCACTGCATTAAAATGTGTTTCTTGAGCACCTTTTGGAATACCATTTGGATGTCAGACAATCCAGATTGCAGTCAGAATGAAATGAGTGCGTCAAAGGTACTGTGTATTACAGTTTTGTATGAAACACTATAAAATCCATTTTCCCTTTCTGTCACTGTAATCCTAAGAGGATTGGGACACACAGTGGTCTGTCTTTAGAACACAAATTATCTAGCATAATTTATTTAAACTTATTAGGAATCAAGCCATGTTACTATGAGGTCCAGTTTGTTCAAATTCCATTTCATCAAGTTTGCTTCATCAGGATGTCAACTTGTCAAGTAAAACAGTTGATCATATAGATTTTTGAAAGGGTGATAGTCTCACATTTCCTTTTTGTTCGGTTTATATGTGCTTTTTTGTTGTTCCAGCTTGCCATTTGTGTTATGGCTTCTTTCTGTGAAAGGATAACTACAAGGAGAGGGAGTAAGTGGTTATATGTGGTAGAAATGAATTCCTTTCTTCTGCTGTTATGCAACCTTGCAGTAAATTTATATAATTAGCACAGGTACAAGAGACGCAGAAGAACTTGCCCATACAAATAAAGATGTGTAAGCATAATTCCATGACTGTGACCCAGGTGACCTGGATTTGACTAATAATGTTAAAACGCTGGAGGAGCCAATCAGGGAGAAAAGAGAAGAAAAGGGGCAAGGTCCACATGCCTCTCCTGAGGGTTGAAAGGATTGCAGATTTTTGGGGAGAACACTGGGTTGGTGGTGATTACTCTAGTGGAGACAGGGGAAACCATTGCCACACCTCAAGGTTGGTGGGCAGAGCCTACAAGCAATATCCCTTGTGGAAGTGAGGGATATCCAGCATACAGAGCCCAATGCACACCTCCTTCCCCTTGTTCAGGTAAGTATGCATGGAGTTATAAGGTCACATAAGATAAAACCATCAACAATCCCTAATGGCTGCTTTATTGATAAACCCTCTGGTCTGGCTCCCACCACTGACGATGAAGGAATAAGTGGGTCAACTAATTGTAAAAGGGCTGATGACTAGCAGGCAGCAGGGGCAAAGAAAGCAAAAATAAATACATAAATAAAATTATGTGATTTTGTTTTTCATCTTCGGCTTCCAGCATCTTTTTTTCTATTGTCAGTATGGCTAGTCATTCATTATGTGAGGGTTTCAGTGGGCTGGTTTTGTTGACTGGGATGTCTGAACAGTTGGAGGCTTGTGGAGGTAGGGTTTTTCCATGTACTGTAACGGTTCCCTATCAGAAGCCTGAAACACTATAAGCCTGAAAATCAAAATCATGAAAACTATAGACTGAAAGTTCAAAATCCTGAAAGACCAAAATCCTGGAACTCAAAATACTGAAAACACAAATAATGCTAATATGTCACTATAAAGACACTAATATCTACCAACTGACCCTGACCCTAACCCTAAGGTCCGTCACTATCGCACACTCACCTGACCCGCGCCCTAACCCTAACTCACTTAAACCGCCCCTAACCCCAATATTTGTCACTATTGCTTACATGCCTAACCTGCGCCCTAACCCTAACTCACTTAAACCGCCCCTAACCCTAACATAAAACCAACCGCACACTTACCTGAACCCAACGCATGACCCAACATCACAGGGCTAACAATAGCAAAGCCACAATGACGTCAGTATGTCCATTTTGTGTTTTCAGGATTTTGAGTTTGAGGATTTTGGTCTTTCAGTCTATAGTTTTCAAGATTTTGATTTTCAGGCTTATAGTGTTTCAGGCTTCTGATAGGGAACCACTGTAACATATACTTGGATTCTGTGAATTATTTCATTGAAATAGGAAATTGCAAGGAAAAAAAGGTTTTGGAACCACTGCAGAGAAGCAAAAGCTTGCACTGGCAATGTTTAAGGAGTCAAGCAAAGGAAAGGATCTCACTCAAATGGTCAGATTCCCATCCATAACCTGACTGCCTACACTCTAAGGCTGCCCACACTTTGTCACATCCTTACCTCTTCAGCTTCTCTTTTATCACTACTAAAAGCAAACAATTTAACTTTTGCTCTACTTTCCATGTTTGCCCATCTGTCCATCTGCACCTTCACTCCACTTTGCTGCCTATACCCTCTAACACCTTGAGAATACTGCTAGGTTATTGTTTTCTTCAGTACATTACCTCTAGTGTTTAATAATACAATCATTTGACTAGTCTACAGCCTCTACCTGTATAAATCTGTACATAACGTGCTTGTACACCTTTCCAACTATTATATACTATTATCTGTTTTGTAAATATTACTTGATTCCCCTAATTGTTTTTATAGTGTATGTACTGTTTTATATTTTATGTGTTGTTATACTGTGGAGTTTTCTCCCTGGATCTCCACTGAAAATGGGTTCTCTTGGCCCAGTGGACTTTCCCGGTAAACAAATGCCAATAAAGAAAGAAAGAAAGAAAGAAATAATAAAGAAAATGTACTTCTCCATAGGTGGTAGAAGGTTGTTTTCTTTGCAGTCGTTCATATAGTCATCATGTCCATGTTACAGATTAAGAATTTATGAAAATTATTTATATTTAATGCACACATACAGCGTTAATCAAATATAATGTAGTACATAAAATAAATAAAAAGCACAAAGGAAAAACAAAACTAAATAAATAAATAAGAGTGAGTGAACTCAGAAACCAAAAGAAGGCCCTTTTAAAATAAGACACAAAGAAAAATGCAGGAAAGAGAAAAAGATTAATTCTGCTAGCAGTTCAAGCAATCAACATAGACATATTACCAATATTGAAATGGAAAAGTGTGTAATTGTGTGGATTTCTATTGTGTAAATAATGTATAGCTTAATAACCACACATGCAGGTATTATATTAATCTGCAATATCTTTTGAAAATGAATCAAGCATATCAAATAGAGTGATTTAGGATGCTAGCCTGAAGGAACAACACAGTGGATTTTAGATGTTTTCTTCTTTTTATTTTGTTGTTTTTAAAACCCCATGCCGGGTGTTTGTCCATTCTGTTTTATTTGATTTAGGATCTAGACAAATTAATATTTCATACTTTTAGAATAAGTACAGTAGTTTAGCTCCACAGCTCATGTATCCGAGGGCAAGTCTACCAACAGTTTGTGAAATCAGCATCTTCAGAACCACAATGCCAAAACACGAAGTTGGAAGAGTAATTTGACAAATATAATGTTAATGGAAAAAAGTGAATATTATATATTATTTCAATTTTTTTTTATTTACTGTAAACTGAGGTGTTTGGCTGACATATTCCATTGTATTCAAAATCCAAACTGCATGAATCAAAGCAAGACTAAAAGTTCTCCATTTTGATTTCCCAGACAACACATTTTCACTTGCATCATATAATAATGCTCTGTGTATCTGTCTTCTATTTTTCAATATTGACCAAGGAGCTATCATGACAGCAATTAGAAAGGAGTAACATAAGAATGTCAAAGATTGTTTCAGCAGGGAATATTACTTATAGGAGGGGAATGGAGCTTGGTTTGCAATAGTGAGGATGCATCAGGGAGACCTAGAAGGGGAAATATAACAAAGGAGTGTAGATTTCTGAAGAAATTTATGAAAATACTTACATGCAAATATTTCAAGCACTGGCAATAATGCACTTCTAGACTTCCAATTACTAAAGCAATAAAACAAAAAATACCGGCAAGC
Organism: Protopterus annectens; assembly: GCF_019279795.1. Lineage (NCBI taxonomy): Eukaryota > Metazoa > Chordata > Ceratodontiformes > Protopteridae > Protopterus > Protopterus annectens. Next base: position 612,393,201 of record NC_056750.1, on the reverse strand, counting down.
CGTGCTCACAGAACCCGGACACTTTAATATCAAATACTGTAATAAACAATAAAAACGGGTGAATGAACAATAAAAATAGCTAAGTGCTTTTGTCTATGTTATTTGCTAGACATAGTTAGAACCACATATACTAAAAATGTTGCCGTTAAATACTCCTGACATATTGTACATACCTCCATCAACAACCAGTCACATTAAACTTGTGTGACAAACCCCGCAAAATTCATAAAGACCCATTGTCAACAAGAAACATAATATAGTGAAATTTTCAATGATCCTATGCAAATGGGAATGTAAAAAATATATAAAAAATAAATGTATAAAAACTTTAAAACTTATTAGCTCTTCTTTTCAGTTCACTCATTATATATATATATACCATCACTGATCCCGGGTAGAACAGTTGCATCCAGTCTTAACTGCCAAAGCACCTAGTGGTACAATAAAGTGTTCTTCCAGTCAATAGAGTAAGCCATGGCTTCAACTAGTTCAAGGATGGAAAAATTAAATTTGACAAAACCCTTGCAAATCGAACAGTGCCTGGCAAGAGCACTTCTATTGTCAGCACATTATATACTGTACAAGTGTTGATAAATCCTTCGATTAAAAGCATTAATAGCGTTACCTACATAGAAAATGTGACACTGGGTACAAAAGGCCAGGTAAACTACTCGTTCTGAACAACAGTTAAACTTGCCACCCTTCTCACTTCTTTTTATTTTATCCTATAACCACCCCATATAGGTACTTTCTATATACCCACACTGGTGGCATCTACCACATTTATAGGTCACCGCGAAGGATACAGTAGTGTTATCAGGTGGTCCTTCTAAAAGATCCTTGATGTTACATTTTTTCTTGTATGTAAAAACAGGAATTCACAAGTCTAATACTTTTGTGGTGTCACCACACTGAAACATAGACCAATTTTTTTGAATAATGTTTTCAATGTCCTTAACATCCATGGAATAGTGTACTACCATATTGTTCTGAGCATTAAATCCAGAGCTGTCAAAATTGTTAGGGCCAAGGTTCTTGACCAGTCCCTCTTTTATAATCGGCCCATATCTGCCTTGTCCCTCTGCCTAAACTTCAGTTTCTATAGTGTTGAGCATAGAATCAAGGTAACCTCGGTCTATAAACATATTTTTAAGCACCAAAAAATCTTGCTGACATGCCTTGATTTCAGAAGTAAGTCACTACACTCTAATGTAGTGACTCTTTACAACTCCCTTTTTCTAATGGAAGGGGTGGCAGCTGGAGAAAAAGAAAAATGTTGCAAAAAGTAAGTTTTCTATAAACACTAGTCTCGAAGCTTCCATTCATGACCATTGAATTTTAATGTCTAAATAGCTGATCTCATAAGAATAAATATAACAGCTAAATTTAAAAAAAATGGTACTCATCTCCATTTGTTGGATACGTTCTGTAAGCTCATTCTGGTCCCCCTGCCAAATAAATAGCAAATCATCCAAGTAACTGTAATAACCAATACAGTACTTAAATAAAGGGAATTTGAAAAGCGTGTCGAGTTCCCATTGGCAAATGTGGAGGCACAAGTGTCCCCCATAGCTACACTCATTAGTTGTTTGCAATATTCTCCACAAAAGGTAATAAAGTTGTTGGTAAGCACAATGTCCATAAAATCATGAATAATGGTCTTATCATTTACAGTTAAACTGCCAAATTTATGGACCATCTCATCAAACCACTGTAAACCCTCTTTGTGGGGTATAACAGAAAAGAGGGTCTGCACATCAGAAACACTCATGGCTCATAACAACATTTTGTAACTTATCCAACAAGTCCCATGAGTCACAGATAATATTTCGAAAATTACAAAAAAGTTCTTAAGTTTTAAATCTATAAATTTGGTTAAAGGTTCAGTGATGGAACTCAACAGAAGTAACAATAGGGCATAATGGAGGATTTGATATGCTTGAATGGAGCTTCAGAATCCCAAAATTCTTGGGCACAACAGGGTAAGCCAACTTCAAAAACTCATAAAGGTCAAAGGAAATATTATCAAATAAAAGCTACTTATCCATTGCAACTTTGATACTTCTATACGCAATGTTATTCTCATTAAGTAAAGCTGAGCCATAAACCTTTATATCTCTTTAGAGATTATACATATGCCCTGCATAATCAAGACTGTACATAATCACTAGGCCACCCCCCCGGTCTGGTTTCATACATCTATTGTCTTTTTCCATCGTGATGGAATTCAGTACACGTCTGTCTACAATAGTAAGATTGCAATAATCGTGTTTACATTTTTTTATCCAATCATGTCTGAATCTCCCTTTCACATACTTTTTCAAACATGTGAATCACAGGGTGTAAAGGGGGGATGGCCAAACTTTTCCTCTCAAAGTTATTTGAATCAATAGACAAAACATCATTATTACCCATCAATATCAGCAAATTCAATTTACAGGTGAAGAGTTTTAAATCAAGTAAGGTGTGCTCTACATTTGCTCTACTTGAAGGTATGAAGTTAAAGCCTTTCAAAAATAACGCATGATGTGCAGTCTCAATATTCATCTCAGTAAAATTGTAAATATTAAAACTGAAATGAGAGGTAATATTAACAGTACCTTGAGATGTACCCGATTCACTTTCAACTACCACCTTTGATGTCATTTCTTGTGTGCCCCCACCAGATGGCTTATGCATATTTTGTAAGTCCACCAATTGTTGACCTGGTCACAGAACCCAAACACTTTAATATCAAATACTGTAATAAACAATACAAATGGTTGAATAAGCAATAAAAATGGTTAAGAGCTTTTGTCTATTTTACTTGTTAGACATCATCAGAACCACATATACTAAAAATGGTGCCATTAAATACTCCTGGCATATTGTACACACCTCCAGCAACAGCCAATCACATTAAACTTGTGTGACTAAATGTACTTAAAATAGTATTTCACATAATGAGTGTCCAGGTTGTTCTTAAAAATATCTAGACTAGTACTTGTTTTAATGTAATTTGGTAGTGTGTTCCATGCATCACCTGCTCTCTCAGAGAACCAATTAGTACACTTCTCATTCCTATAGAATCTTCTACATAGGCTGTCTAATGATGCTCTACTACTTTTTGATAACTACAAACATTCTCAAATGTAGTTATCTCTAAATGATGTATATACCTGAATAAGGTCTCCTCTTAAATATCTATATGAGGCACTGTGCAAGTTCAGATATTTTAGTATTTCATAATAACTTAAATATTCACATGCATGGATGCCCTTGATATATTTTCCACTATAGTCTTTCCAATTTACTCATGTTTGCTTTCTTATGGGGTTTCCATATTATCATTTCATACTCAAGTTTGAGTCTAATGTAACTAACAAACAATGATTTCATCATTTCTGATTTTCTAGACTTTATAAATCGTTTTCACTGAACCTATAGTTCTATAACTATCATTAACCAATTGGTTGATATGATTAGAAAACCTCAAGGCCGGATCTACCCATATACCCAGGTATGTAAATGAATCTACAGTTTCAATCACTGAGTGCTGTATTAAATATTCACTTTTCAATTTATGTCTCCCAAACCTCATTTATTTAGTTTTTGATGTATTTATCAGCATATTATTCTCCTCTGCCCAATGGTTAATATAGACAAGTTATTTTGCAGACCTGCCTTATCTGTAACACTTGTAATCAGTTTACCCAGTTCCAAGACATCTGAATACAGACTGTAAAACACTTCAGATGAACAAGACTGATCTAGAAGATACAATCTAAACAAGTAAGGCCCTAGGACAGAGCCCTGTGGGACACTTTGACTATAACCTAGAATTTCTCCTGTCTAATTGCAGTCTACTTGCCATATCTTTTTTGTAAGCCATGCAGCTATCCATCTTATCAAAAGTACATCAATACATAATTGTTCTAATTTATTGATCGTGTTTTATATATGACCCTATCAGACCACAGCACAATTTTTCACTTATATCTGTTATTAAATTGTTGTAGAACATCATGTTACAGGTAGTTCTAGATCAATTTTCAACATGTGCATGCTGATATAGTTTCAAGCCCCAACCTTTCCAATTCTGATAATAATTTATCCAATATAACCTTCTCCATTATTTTTCCACAACATGAAAGTAAAGTTATGGGTCTGTATGACTCTGGGATTGTTCTATTCCCTTTCTCTCAAAGAGAGGTTAACAAGTGCATGTCTCCAATCATGAGGAATCTCCCCATATTTAAATGATCTAGTGAATAACAATATAATAATGTTATTACTTCATGCTGAAATGTTCTCAAGTCATTATTACTAAGTCCATCTCCTCCCTGTGCATTGTTTTGGTCTAGTTTGTACAGTTCTTTTACAATATAATTTAATTTTATTTCAGTATCTGAGACTACCTGGATGTTATTTGGTATAGAAGATGTGAATTCAGTAGTAGGAACTCAAGAATTTACATATTATTCCCCAAGGTATAATAAATGCACTAGACTGGACAGAAATTATATTTTACTGGAACATTTGCATTTAATTGAAAGCTTTGACATAGATCCAATAGCTACTTCAGATCATGCAGCAGTAAAATCTAAGATAAAAATGAAGGGTGATAAAGTAAAAATGAGACAATGGCACTTTCCCACTACATACTGAAAAGAGATGAATTTAAGGACTGGGTAGTGAAAAATATTCATAAGTTATATTAGGGAAGATAGAAATTCTTTCAGAAGTGATAGGTAATGAGTGGATTAAAATGAAAATGGAGTTTAAAAATAGGGCAGAAATAAAAGAAGTAATAGGAATTATTTATGGGGGCTGACAAAGGATAAAGTATTGCAGAATAAGGGAAATCTCATAGAGCAAGAAAAGGCACAAGTGCAGAGTGTTAAACAGAAAATAAGGGAGCATTTGAATAATATGCATACGTTTAGAATTATATTTTTGATAACAACTCCAGAGCACAAAAACTTTTAGCACAACGGCTGAGGCAACAGAAGGCAGAAAGGGTTTTTGACAAACTTAGGGAACCTATAACAAGAAAAATAAGCAGATATCCTGGAGAGGTATTAGAGAAAGTTTGGAAATTTTATGAAAATTGGTATAAAGCAGAGAAAGGTGGAAATCAAGAAAGAGCACAACTAGAAATATTTATGGAAGGCTTAAGTATGCCAAAGTTAGAAGTAGATGAAGCTCAACTATTAACAATTAAGATAGGAGGAGGTGAGATAAACATGTATAATCAAACTTCAGGAACATCTCCAGGAAGAGACAGTATTCCAATGGAAGTTTGAAAGTTACGAAGGAAGAAAGTGATAATCTGGGAGATTTTATTTAACAGTATTTTAAAAGGAGGGGAAGCACCAACATCTTGGAACAAAGCTGTGGTGGCTATATTATCTAAAGATGGTAAAGACCCATCCGACCCAGCTTCATATAGACCCATTTCAATTTTAAACCATGATTATAAAGTGTTTACATCTATACTACCTAAAAGAATGACAAAGATGTTACCAAAAATGATAGATATGGATCAATGTGGTTTACTGTTGGGGAGGGAAATTATAGTTATGTACTTACCATAACTTGGCATCTGTGTTATCTGTAGTCACCATTCATCATGTTAGGGTCTTGGATCTGATACTGGATCCTAGCCGGCATACTCAGAACACAGCTTAGCTCAAGCTTCTCCCATCCCATAATGCTCTGCTACCCTACACTCCCTCAGATCGAGTTTACATAAGAAAGGAAGACAGACAAAGGCATTTAAACAAAACAAAACCTCCAAATCCAACCAAACTTCCAGTAAGAGGGCTGGAGGGTGGGATTGTGATGAATGGTGACTACAGATAACACAGATTCAAGTTATGGTAAGTACATAACTATAAATCTGATGTTATCTAGTCACCATTCCTCACATTAGGGTCAGAGTCCCCAGCTACCTAAATCCTGGGAGGTCTCAAGGAAGGGCATGTTGAAGAATCATGGAGCCAAATGAAGCCCTTCCACTGGAAACTAAATCCTACTTATAGTGGGAAATGAAAATTTGGTGAGAAGACCACATTGCTGCTGCACAAATATCATCAAAGATTGACGATCTGCAAAGGCAGTGGAAGTAGAAACTGCCCTGGTAGAATGAACCCTCATTGGTGTAGCCAGGGAAATACCTTCTGAAGAATAAATGAAGGAAATACATTGCAAAATGCAATGGGAAACCCTGACTTTCGAAATACCCCTGCCCTTTCTAATCAAAGAGAAGGCGACAAATAGTTGGTCTGAACACATAAATTCTTGCATTCTACGTAAATAAAATCGAAGTTGATGATGAATGTCCAACGTGTGCAGAATAGATTCCCCTTTATTGGAATAGTTAGGAAAAATACTGGTAGATGAATACATTGATTGAGATTCGCTGGTATGACCACTTTAGGCATAAAGGATGGATCTGGTTTTATAGACACCCTGCCCTTGTGGAAAATTAAGTAGGGCGACTTGATAGTAAGAGCCTGCAACTCCAAAACTCTCTTTGCTGAAGTTATTGCCACTAAAAAGGCAGTCTTCCAGGAAAGAAATTTAATATCACACAAAGCCGCTGGTTCAAAGTGTGGTTTTGTCAAAGCCTGCAGGACCAGTCAAATCCCAAGGGGGAGAAGGGATTTTTACAGGAGGCCGTAATAGAAAAAAATGTTTTAAAAAGGCCTTACAGAGGTGCGCAGAAAAGGCAGAATTACCACCAAGGTGAAATTCAAAATCACTGCCAACTGTACCTTGATAGTAGAAAAACTAGCCCCTTTCTTAAAGAGAGAGGTCAAAAAGAGAAGTATTTCGGGAATAGAGGCAGAGAAGGGGTCTAAATTCCTATTCTTCACCCAAACTGATAACCTCTTTCATTTACTGGAATAAACTTTCCTAGTAGAGGACCTCTGGGAAACAAGAATAATCTCCTTTACAGGTGAAACTAGCCTGGACTTAGCCAAAATCACTGGAAGTGGACATACCATGCTGTTAGAAGTAGGGTCTGAAGGTTTGGGAGTGGTAGGAGAGAAGAATGGGATAGCAGATCGGGAATTGCATCGAGCACCAAGGGTGGATGCCTCAAATGAGATCGTAGGAGGGGGGACCACACCTGCCAAGGCCAAAAGGGGGCAATGAGGATCAGTTAACTCTTGAGGTGTCTGGCTTTCTGAAGTACTCTGGGAATTAGAGTTAATGGAGGAAAGGCATACAGGAGACCCAGAAGCCAATTGTGGATGAGCTCATTCCTGTGGGATTCCCCCTCTGGGGGGATAAATGCAAAGAAGTTCCTGCATTTGTGGTTCAGGAAAGAAGCAAACAGATCACAGCTCGGATAACCCCACCGACGGAAGATCTGTTAGTCACTACTGGATTCAGGGACCACTTGTGAGGAGTCAATATAGCCCTGCTCAATTTGTCCTCCAACATGTTGGATTTTCCAGGAATGTGCGTTGCAATGAGAAAGTGGCCCATGGCTATCACCCACTCCCAGACCCTCATGGCCTAGCAACACAGCAGATAAAAACATGTGCACCCTTGCTTGTTTATATACCACGCAATAGCCATATTGTCTGATAGAACAGCAATTGTTCCCTGATGAAGGCAGTCTTGAAAGATTTGCAATGACAAAAGGACTGCCCTCATCTCCAGAATGTTGATGTGCAGTTTGGTTTCTGAGGGCGACCATGTCCCTTGGACTGTCTGTACCTGGAAATGCCCCCCCACCCCAGGAGGGAAGCATCCAAGGAGATTGTCACCATAGGAGTCAGAGGAACAAAAGAACTGCTCGCTAGAAAATCCGGTGAATGAATCCACCACAAAATTTGCTTGTGACACACCAGAGTGAGCCAAATGGGGAAAGACAGGGGATGCCGCAACACTGACCACTGAACTGCAAGGGTCCACTGAAGGACCCTCATATGGTATGGAGCCCTCGGTGCCAAATAAATGGCAGCCGCCATCAATGCTAGAGCCCTGAGAATGAGTGAGGCTGGAAAACAGGTTAGCTCCAGCAAGGTCTGAACTTGGTCGTGAATAAGCAACACCCATCAAAGAGGTAAGGCTGCGATTTGAGAGGTGGTATCCAACAGAGTGCCTATCAACTCTAGCTTTTGGGTTGGAATCACAGAGGATTTTGCCATGTTCACTGTAATACTCAGCAGATGGAACAGGGAAAGTATGGTGTGAATATTGTCCAGTAGTTGATGCCTTGTGGGGGCCATCAGGAGCCAATCGTCCAAATAGGGAAAAACTTGGATTCCCTTCAGCCAGAGATGAGCTGCTATCACTGTCATGCATTTGGTGAACACCCAGGGAGCTGAGGTGAGACCAAAGGGCAGGACCTGGAAATGAAAATGATTGACTCCCAAGTGAAAGCAGAGAAACCTCCTGGACCACCAATCCATTTTTATATGGCAGTACACATCCTGGAGGTCCACTGAGCACATCCAGTCATGCTGTGAAAGAGAGGCACAATCGACTGCCCAGTGACCATCCAAAACTTCAACTTCTGCATGAAATGGTTCATGTGACTGAGATCCAAAACAGGACTAGGTCCCCTGTTTTCTTTGGAACAAAAAAGAAGCAGGAATAAGTTCTGGATCCTCTCTGTCCTGCGCGGACATGTCGGATGGCTCTTTTCTGAAAAAGGCTTACAACCTCCTGTCATGCTACCTCTTCCTGATTGGGTGGGACATCTAGAAGAGGACTGAAATTTGGGGGAATTTCTGAAAAGGGATTCAATAACCCCTGGATATAATTGCTAGCACCCACCAATCATTTGTAACACTTGCCCAGGCTAGATGGTGCAACGATAACCGACCCCTGACAGCCTCCAGGGGCAGACAGTCAGGCAACACCTCATGGACACTGCAAAGGTTTCTCAGAGAAGGGTTCCCTGGAACCTTGGTTTTGAGGGCCTCCTCTGTCCCTGGGGTGACATCTACCATTGAAACCTCTTCCCGGTCCCCTGGAAGAGGAATCCTCCTGAACATCTTGAAAGGGAGACTGTACCTTCCTGAACCACATTTTCTTACTCCCCTTCTGGGTCTTAGAAAAGGACCTCTGAGGGGCAGAAAACCTGATCCCTACGGCCGACAAGGTCTTCCCTTCCTGTTCACTGTGGGTCAATGTCTCTTTCACAGTGGGACCAAAGAGTGTAGAACCATCAAAGGGGGTGTTAACAAAGGACGTCTTGAAGGCTTCTGCAAACCCACTCAAATGGAGCCAGGCATGACACCTAATTGTGATACCTGAGCCCGCCACCCATGAGGAGCCTTCCACAGCATTGGAAATTAGCCTCATGGATGAATTCACAACTGAATGAAGGGTTGACAGTTTTGGAGAAACTGCTTTGAATTCCTCCTCAGATATGGACCCAGAGATGGAAGTAGATAGTTCCTTTATCAAATCCCTCAGGAGATGGGTGAAATGCGCAAGGTAATTTAATGCTCGCAGGCTAAAAGCAGCAGAGGTGAACACCCACTTTCCAAATCTGTCCATAGCCCTCGATTCACGATTGGGTGGATGGACAGAAGAACTCTGCTCTGCCAATTCCTTTTTGGTGGCAGCGGCCACCACAATAGCTTCAACAGGGACCACTTTGGACCAAAGGGTTCTATCTGATGGAGGGCTCAGCAACTTGTCTGCTTTCTTGGGCACTGGCTCCATGATATCTGGCTCCTTCCAAGCCCTGCTGGCCACAAGATCAATGAGAGGATCAGCAAGGGGGGACACTCCAGAAATATGGCGTCCTCCAAGGATGGGGTTTGGGTAGACCAACTGCCTTTGGTCTTGAGGATCTCAAGTATGTCTCCAAAGGAGATGTCTTCCGGCGGAGATATCAGGGACCTGTCCCCCTCATTAGCATCCATATCCTTGGTAAGGGACTCCATAGGGGAGTCAAAATGTCTCCTCTTACAAGTCCTCTTCCTGGGAACTTCATCCGCCGGGAGGTGGTGGAGAAGACTCAGAAGTGGCGGGGGGGGGGGCATCCTCCTGGAGGCTAAGTCGGATGGGCTGACTGGAAGCAGGATGACACAAGTCGCTCAGATACTAGGGCTGGGTAGGATGACCATGCATGGGAGAGGCAGCTCTGATAGCAGAGAAAGATCTTTTGGCAGCCTGGAAAGTGAAAGGACTAGAAGAGGATCCATCTCCCTCTCCCACCGATACAACCCTGGCGGAAGAGAAGGTGAACTCCCCCAGTCCCGCCACTCCACTGGATGGCACCGGACCAGAAATGTCAAAGGCCCAGAGGAAGAGACTGGTCCAAAAAGCCCAGGCTTGAATCCAACCCCATAGACCCACAGCCCAACAGGCCCGACCGGCCAGATGGTCAGTTCCAAGGGAAAAGAAACAGTACCAACTGCTGATCCCATCAGAGAAGGACCCAAACTGGGCCCCAGAGTTCCCCTAGCCTCTGCTCCACTCAACAGTCCCTGAGAATCCAAGCTACTGTTCGGATGAGGAGCAATTGAAGGGGGAGTGGGAGATTGGATTCCTGACCTGTGGGCCTGAGAAGCAAGAAGCCCTAACTCCATCTGAGCTTTCAGAAAGGCCTGCATCATCCTGTCCGTATCCATAGGGAGGACACTCCTGGAAGATTGGGAGGAAATGGAGGACCTACTGGGAGAGTCACGCCTGGAGCCTGAGTGTTATCTCTTTCATTCCCTAGAATGAAACCTACTAGGAGAAGACAAGACCTGCTTTGAAGGCAATGGGTCCAAAGGGAGATCCTCCACTACAGTCGGCTCCAGCATGACTCTCGGATCCAACCAAATCAGAACCGAAATTAGTAAAGTATCCAAAATAACACTTCTTGAATCTCTCGGATCAGAAAGGGTCAGATCAGTAGGTATGGTGCCCACCCTCGGATCCAAAGATCTGGAGTCAAAATCCTTGGATCTGGGAGAGGGAACCAAGGGTACCTGATCCGAGGGCTTCAGATCTGAACCTTTGGATCCTGGAGTGGACTCCCTGAATGATCTTGGACCCGAATATCTCAGATCCGAAACTTCCCTGGCTGGAGCTGGATCTGAAGACCTAGGATCCGACAGCCTGGGATGCTTGGTCAGGGCCTCCTCCATGGAAAGCTACTTTCTAGCCCCAAAAGAGCCTACCTTGGCTGGGGAACCAGTGACCAAGTGGCTTCCTTTGACCAAGCCTTTAATAAGGAACTTATTACGATGGTCGACCAAAGCCCTCAGGTTGAAAGTGGCACAAATGCTGCATTCCACCTCGAGGCAGTCACCACTGTGACAGTAGAGGCACTCCTCATGTGAGTCAGAAATAGGCATTTTCCGCCCACAAGAGGAGCACCTTTTAAAGCCCAAAAGTTTGTCTGATATAACTGAACCAGGAAACAGGAAACTAAGTAAAAAAAAAAACAAGCCAAAGTTTGAAAATCCGATAAATCCATCTGAAACACAAGCACAAGGTAACAACTTAATCTAACTAACACTACTTACACACCACCGTAACTAGGCCAAAACACAAAACCTCATGAAAGGAACAAAAAGAAAAGGTAAGAAACAACCGGGAGGAGACATCTAAGAAGGGATAACTACCTACCAACTCTGCTACTCAGAAAAAATACCAGAAAATGAAGAAACCTTTCAAGAAACACTCACACTAAGAGGAGCTGAGCAATCTGCGTCTGACTGACTGAGTGGCATATGAGATCTGAGGGAGTGTAGGGCAGCAGAGCATTGTGGGAGGGGAAGAGCTTGAGTTAAACTGTGTTCTGAGTAAGCTGGCTTGGGTCTGATATCAGGTCCAAGACCCTAACATGAGGAATGGTGACTAGATAACATCACATCATTTCATAACATTAATAGAACAAAGATGATCCACAGGAAAGTGGAATGTAAATCAATGTCACTGTAGTTGTTTAGTTTTGATGTAGAAAAAGCATTCCAGAGAGTAAGCTGGGATTTTTTGAGTTAGGCAATGGAAACAGTTGCATTCCCTGATGCAATAATAAGTTTAATTAGGAGAACTATACGGCCAAACTGGAGGCTGAGCTCTCTCAACATAGGACTGGCAAGACCAGACAGGAGGAGAAGGTAACCACACACAATACATACCCAGTCACACATGGTACCATCACAACTTCAAATCATACACATACTCACACAAAGACATACTCGGAGGCTCTGATCAAAAATTTACCAAAACAGCAGAGGCCACCAAAGCAGACACCCAAACAACTACCACCTCACGACCCAACACATGCAACACATAGACCACACAGTCAGAGTGTCAAACAGTCACAGCCCTTAAGGCCAAACAAAATGCCAGACACACTTGTCATTGGTGATTCCATAGTCAGACACACTGACGTCCGCTCACCAGACTGAGTAAAGAGAAGGTCACAGTAAGCTGCCTGTCAGGCGCTAGAATCCGCCACATAACGCAAGCACTCAGGTCTCTCAACAGCAGGTACAAGTACGACTCAGTCATTGTCCACGCTGGTGTCAACGACCTGAGACATACCTCCTTGGACTACATGAAAAGGGACATCGAGGAGCTCTCTGATTATGTAGCCCAGGCAGGTATGACCCTGACCTTGAGCAGTATCCTACCTTCACCTAGAATGATGCCACAATACAGTGATAAGATGATCAGCTTTAATAATTGGCTTAAATTCTGGTGTCATTCAAAGGGGATCCAATGTCTGTCTGCCTGGGATGACATGCTGGACAAGCCACGCTGCTTCAAGGGACGGCTTGCACCTGTCACCCTGGGCTTCCGGATATTGGCAAAGGCTCTTGCCACCCCATAGTGCCTTTTTAGGCAAGGCTCAAATTCTAAACCTACCACCCTAGAACACCAAAAGGAAAAAACTAAGGGTAATGCTGCTCAATGCCAGAAGTCTCAATCTCAAGATGCACGCACTCGAGGCCCTTCTCAATATGGAGAACATCGATGTCTGTGCTGTGACAGAAACCTGGTTCAAGGCTCCTGAGAGCACCCCAGCACTAACAGGTTTCACCTCATATCATGCGTTCCGCCCCAAAATCCGGACAACACCAAGAAAGGAGGGGTGTCCATATTCATAAAGGACACCCACACCTCAAGGTTGGTGGCAACGCATGATGCATCGGAGACCATCCAGGTGCAATTAACCATAGGCAAGACTGCTCTGCAATTTGTAGCATGTTACAGGCCACCCTCTCAAACTCAGGAACCTCACATGGCCTTCCTGAAAACATTGGAGGGGATAAATGTATCTCCAAACACCATCATACTAGGTGACTTTAACTACCCTAATATAGACTGGGAACACTACTCAAGCCCGAACACTCTAACCCAAAGATTCCTGGAGTTCATGAACTCAAATGCCATGGAACAACTAGTCACCATCCCCACAAGAGGAGAAAACATACTTGATCTCATCATCACGAACATGGGATCAAAATGTTCAACACCGGAAGTATACCCCTCACTGGTGAGATCAGATCATAAACTAATCTCGCTGGAGGTCCTCATCCCGCCTCCACCTGAAACAAAAAGACCACAGTGAAAAACTTCTCAAAAGCCGATTTCACACTTCTAAAAACTAGTGTGGTCTCCTTTAAGGCCCCTGAGCCAGTGGTAAACATTACTCAAACCGCTGAATCACTTACAAATGCCTTCTACCAGCACCTACAGGACTGCATGGATCAGGCAATCCCAAACAAAACTAAGACTCTCTGTACCAAAGGCAAGCGTCCAGTCTGGTGGACCCCAGCCATAAACAAGCTCTACAACAAAAGGAGGAAGCTACTACAAGATAGAGCAAAATCCTTGAAAGGTAAGACACCTTTGATCATTATAAGTAAAAACTAAGAGCTCTCATAAAATCATCCAAGGCAAATTTTGAGAGAAAAATCGCCAAGGACTCTAAAGAGAATCATAAGGCCTTCTTTAGCTATGTTAGAAACCTAGGAGGAAACTCCCAGATATGCTCAGAATTAGTTCAAAATGATGTGAAAATTACTGAACCTACACACATTGCTAACATACTGGCTGACAGGTTCAGTGCAAACTTCTCCCCTCCCCAAAAGGAGAGATATCTATTCCAGAGGATTGTAGCCCCCAAACATCTCCAACGCCCAGGTGAGAACTGCCCTCACTAAGGCAAAAACACAGCATCCATGGGACCGGATGGTGTCCCCGGCTGTGTGCTTCATGAACTCAATGAGGAATTAAACCCACAGTTAGGACAGCTGTTTAATCTTAGCCTCACCTCAGGATACGCACCCAAGGAGTGGCGCACGGCGACTGTGGTCCCACTTCATAAGGGCGGTGCCTCCACAGACCCTGGAAATTACCGCCCCATTAGCTTGACAAGCCTTATCTGCAAAGCCATGGAGAGGATCATAATGGAACTCATAAATAAAGACATAGGGAACTTGCAGACTTTGGATCCAACTCAGTTTGGCTTTGTCAAAGGCAGATCCTGCCTCTTAAACTTGGTTGACTTTTTCGAGACAGTCACCAAGGCCATTGATGAGGGAAAGGCAGTCCATACAGCCTACCTCGACCTGGCAAAGGCCTTCGACACAATACCCCACTCAGGTATCATCGAAAAACTCATCAGCTTGAATGTAAACCCATACATCACAAGATGGGTTGCAAACTGGCTAAGTGACAGAACCCACAGGGTCAGAGTTGCTGGAGCCATGTCAGACTCAAAGCCTGTCACAAGTGGTGTCCCACAGGGCTCAGTCCTGGGTCCACTCTTGTTCGGCATCTACTTTTCTGAAGTACAAGCAAACACAGGAGGGTTATGGCTGACAAAGTTTGCAGATGACTGCAAACTGGGCGCCATAGTCGAAAACACATCTGACACAGATATCCTCCAGAAGGGCCTCACAGAAATGGATAACTGGTGCCAGAGCCATGGCCTGAAGTTAAACGCCAAAAAATGCATAGTCATACCCTTTGGGAAAAACAAGGCTACCCCTAGCTACCATATAGGTGGCAATCCACTGAGCACAGAAAAAGTCATCAGAGATCTGGGGACCCAGGTTGACAGTAGCCTTCGCTTGACACTCATGTTGCTAAAGTAGTTAGGAAAACCTTCTATATCACCCACCTGATCATGAAGGGATTCACATCTAGATCAAGGGAGGTCATCGTCCTCTGTACTCATCACTTATTAGACCTATGATTGAGTACAATGCCCGTTCGAATGTATCTGACCAGACACCTGCTGCAGCTTGAAAGGCCCCAAAAGTTTCTCACCAAAAGGATAAAGGGTCTCAAAAATATGTCTTATGCTGCCCGACTGAAAGAACTCCAGCTCTATTCAGTCTCATACCGCTTGCTCAGAGGTGACCTGTGCCTGACATATAAGGCCATGTCAAACCCAGATTTGATGAATATGCTTCACCTCAAAAAATCTAGATCCCTCAGAACCACAAGGGCGGAAGACTTAAACCTTGACACGGTTATAAATAGAACGTGCTGGAGGGACAGATTCATCACCCAGAGACTCCCTATGCTGTGGAACAAAATCCCGGTACATGTGAGGCAGAGCACCTCTGGTCTTGTTCAAGAGGAATCTTGACCAATGGATGGGAGATTGCAGATATACCCCAGGGATTACTTCAGCGTCACTGCTTGACAGAGGCACAGCAAAATGATAGGCATAGTTTTTATTCAAACTAAAGGGGTGGCGAAAGCCACATAACTATGGGCTAGGCTTATAAATGCCCTTGGGCAGATAGCCTAGTATGAACCTATGAACCTATGAACCTATGAATATCTGAAGGATTGGAGGCAAGAAATGAACTGGATGTTTGGACAGAGAAAGCAGGCAAGGGTGCCCTCTTTCCCTTTTGTTATTTCCTTCATATTTAAGTCATTGGCAAGGAAAATAAGAGATTCCAAAATGCAAGATATAATTGACATGTTAATCAAGAATAGTTGGCTTAATTTGTAGAAGATATTATTTTGTACCTGATAAACCCAGAAAAGACATTCTAGTGTGGTGGAATATTTTGAGACTGTTTCATATCTTTCTGGGATATAAAATTAACAGACAAAACAAAGGCCATAAGTGTTAATTATGACAACACTCACAAACTGGTTCAACAATACTTGTATTTATGGGGACATAATAAGATGAAGTATTTAGGAGAATGAAATGAAAAGGCTTCTATTATGGCTGTTTAGGATATGTGGGAAGACTCTAAAGAAAACATAATACAAATCTGAGAAACTGGAAGCTCTTTTTTAGATATGTATAGTAGAATACAATGTTATTTGTCCCTCTAGTTTCATATACAGAAAACAAGTAGAGCTAGGCCACCACTGAGAAACATTTATTGACTAATAAAACAATAAAACGGCATAAAAACAGCACAGGCATAGAAACAGGGATAAATGCTTTCAACTCACAGAGCCTTCATCAGATCCTCCATTACTGCTGGTACTCCTCCCCTTTAAAGCAAAGAGCAACCAGTTACAATTCATCTAGGAAGTCTCCTCCATTTCATCAAATATTGTAGATATTCAACTAAGTGACATTTACCCTTATATATACTATTTTTTAATTAAGTAATCATAATGAAATACAAAAGGAAATGATAAAAATAACAGATAGGACAGAGCGCACCCATAATGGATAGGAAGCAACATCAAAACAAAATTCAAAGAACAAGTACAATTATAAAGCATAGCAGAGACAGATACAGCTAGAAGAGAAGCCATCAAAAACGAATAGTTAAGATTCGGCTTCTTTAGCAGGAAGGCCAAAGGTAACATTAGTAGCTGTTTCCCAAAGTGTTCACTGCAGGGCTGCAAATGAAAGTCCCTGCTTGCAATGTCAGCATGGTAGGAATTGTAACATCATCCGCCAGAATTTTTTTTTGTTCTGAACAGATGCTGTAAAATGGTATCTCTGGACTGAGATGATAGGAATTTAAACATCTAAAGCAGGGATTGGTTACATCCTAGGTAAATTAGTATGTTCTATAAAAATTATCAGGTTGAAAAGACTTGCCTGTTTCTTCTACAAATATGTCTTTTAATTTATGAAGATTTTATGCAACAGGGCTTTCTGTCAAATTCATAATAGCATTATATCATTACTACAAACTTCCAAACCAGTTCACTAGTAAGCAAAAACAATCAGAACCTTGACTCCTAGAACGTAGTACAAACTCTCCTTTATTCAAAATAACCTGGACCACAACGAAAAAGAACAATAAAAGGTATATTGTAAAAACAGTACTAAGCGCTTTCACCCTTCCATGTTAGGGCATCATCAGAGTACAGATTCAATTAACCAACAACGTCCTTTAAATACAAGTACCTTGATTACTTAATACAATCAATCAGCACACAATAATGAAGGGTGTATTGCTCATTAGTAATGAATCTAGAATACATATAGAAACTAATTACCTAGTGAAGTCAATAGCCTAAAGTTTTATATTCATGAATTACTTAGTTACAATTGTAAGTTTCCTTGCCATCAAAAAATTTCTAAAACTACAATAGTCGTGTTGTTAAATTCACTTTGTTGCATTGCAAAAAATATAAATTTAATAAAACATATAATGAATATAATAAATATATATATAATAAATTATTAAATATAATAAATATATATAAATATAATAAATATAACATATTAAAAATAGGGAATGAAAAAATGTTTTGACAAATTTTAACCAAACATATAAAAAAGTGTAATGTATTTAATTAATTCCTAAATCACTTACATAGTTAAAAAAAAATTTTTACAGTATATATGTAATATAAAACCTTATAAAACTATGATTTGTATTTAAATAAATTGTGATTTTAACTTCAATATGCTTGCGATGGAGACTTGGTCATTAATACCAGGCCACCTATTGGCATTTAATCTTAATTGCCAAATACATTCTTTGGCTTCCAACAAGGTCCTAATGTCACCTCCATTGTGCAACATAACTTGAGGTATTCTGTCAATTACAAAAAATAAAAACTTTTTGAAATTCACACAGCCAATACTGTGAATGTATAAAGCACTAGTTTGTTTCATAGTCCTGATGTCACTAGTGTGTTCAATAATTCGAGTTTTTAATTTCCTATGTGTTTTTCCTATATAGAAGGCCTGACAACTTGTGCATGTAGCAGCATACACAACCATACAAGTGTTACAATCACAAACCCCGGGACATCTAATCATCTTTTCGTGATTAGAAATTAATAAATATGGTCCATTATTGATAAATCTACATATACGACAACCACCACATTTGTTCATTTTAGATTTCATAATCATTTCATTGTATAAGTAATTCATGAATATAAAACTTTAGGCTATTGACTTCACTAGGTAATTAGTTTCTATATGTATTCTAGATTCATTACTAATGAGGAATACACCCTTCATTATTGTGTGCTGATTGATTGTATTAAGTAATCAAGGTACTTGTATTTAAAGGACGTTGTTGGTTAATTGAATCTGTACTCTGATGTTGCCCTAACATGGAAGGGTGAAAGCGCTTAGTACTGTTTTTACAATATACCTTTTATTGTTCTTTTTCGTTGTGGTCCAGGTTATTTTGAATAAAGGAGAGTTTGTACTACGTTCTAGGAGTCAAGGTTCTGATTGTTTCTGCTTACTAGTGAACTGGTTTGGAAGTTTGTCACGAATATTTTTTCAGAGTCCTGATTGAACCTAGATTGTGGATGTGTGCCGGACCGACACGGACTAACTGCAAATGGTAATATTTAGTTCATTTGAATTACCACCATTGCGATTTTGATGGTTCTTTATGAACAACGCTACAACAACGTTCCTGTGTTGGAACTTTTTTCTGATTGATCCCGCTGCTGCTGGATCAAAACGAACTGCTTGGTGAATGTCATTGATCTAGTTTACTGGAACTGCTGCTATCGTGGGTGAGTCGTCTCTGAACAAAAAAGCTGTAACAAAGTTCGTGTATGACTCAAATGTTTAAGTGAACCACAGGAAGCAGTATTTACTGGTATACTTTCGTCACGTTAACAATTCTTTAACATTGACTTTTTATCTTAGAAGTGTGAGCAGCTTAACGGAGAGCTTTTGCTTTTCTTTTACAAGGGTGTGACGGAAATTAAGAGATTGTTCAGTATTTCAGTACTCACTTAAAGAACAAGCTGTACTAATACAGTCAGTGACTGCAAGTTTATTTACAATTGGCAATTTGCTGTACAATTAATAAGTTTTCAACACTGGGAATTGAACAGATCGAACAGATTCAGTGTTGCAAGCCCAACGTAACTAGTGAACATTATTATTAGTAACGTATACCGTTTTTTTTCCGTTAAACAGATTTTGACAATTAAGCAGAACTGGCTTCAGATTTATGCTGAACAACACCTGATTAACGTTTTACAACTAGGTGTTTTGTAAAATCTTACTGACGAACGGTCACTGGTTGAATTCAGTTTGAGTAACAGACTATTGGTTTACTCTAATATTTACCAACGTAATGCAGCGGCTTCTACAAGAGCACTTGGACATTACCAATAAGCTTATTAAAGCTTTAAATGAACAACAAAGGTTTGGAGGGAACGAAACTGAGATGGTCATTACAGACTCACAAGAGCAGCTTTTTACGTTACATTCCACTCCGAACACCAGTCTACATAATGTAGTTGCCAGGCAACGATCGGCTAGTCCTCAGCGACAGGCAGTGACGTCAGCGAGAGGTGACGTTTCGGGTCCACCCCTGAATGTTAATGGTAGTAACGATCACAACCAGACGGTTCGTAGAGTGAATGTGCACAGGAATCACTCGCCCAACAGAAACATTGATTTAATCCAATTTCTTTCAGCACCAAACCTGAATAGAGCGGGTTCAGTAACATCTCGGAACCAGGGAACATTAAATTCACGGCTCGAAGAGTTCGAAAAGACACTGAAAACCTTTAAATCTCTGCAGATGGACAATGCTTTTTTAGAACGCTCCTTAGAGTTAAAGCAAGTCCCTAAGGGACTACGTATTTTCAAGTTGCCCCATGGGTTTACAGAAGGTACGCCACTCTTTACAGAACTTTTGGGACTTTTTGACAATACTGGTTTTGAGCTTCTCAAACTCATTATCCGTAATAACAAGGATAAACTAAATGTTTTAAAGGAAAAGTTATGTAATCTAGATACAGGTATTAAGGCTGACGTTCTATTTGAGTATAACAAGTTTAAAATGGAAAACATTTTTAGAGATTTAGATAGATATATTACTAAAGGCTTAGACCTTAAGAACATGAAAATTGAGAGAGATACTAATGAATACAAAAACAACAGAGCATACAATCATTTTAGGGAATATAAAAACATGAAGTCACAATATCAGAATCGGAACAACACAAATGTAGTAGGGAATGGTCAAAATTTTAACACAAATTTTAACACTAATTCTAATTCTAATTTTAACGATTTTAATACTAATGCTGACCATGAATCACGCTATCGAGGCAATTTTGATAATAATGATGAGACACAGTCAGTTTTTTTAGAGCAGCCAGTCCTAAGGAGATCAGAGAGAATAAGGGAGAGACAAGGCAGCCAAAACTACTATGCTCAAAGAAACTACAACAATGGAGGCAACAGAAGGGGCAGATGGTAGTACAAATTGATAAAGAATGTGAGGTTGATGTCGACCGTTCTGATGGTACACAATTTGAAACTTCATTAATATTGTATCAAAATTTGGATGTTGAAGTTTTAGGACAGAACACAGCATGTGTCGACAACAGCACGAATAATATATGTTCTGGAAGTAAGATTATAACGCACATGGGTTTTAATTTATATAATTTCACTGAAAGAACATTTGATACTAATTTTTTAAATTTGTTTAGTAAAGGATTTACATTCGTGCCTACTTTTAGGTTAGACATTGGCAATGTCTTGATTAATCTAAAAACATACACTAGGTTATTAAATTTAAAAGTCTTTTTTCATGATTCTAACACTGTGTTACAAGATGGTAGATTTACACTTAAACGTCACAGCACTTTTATACCACCTCAGAATCTCACTATACACGTATTTGAAAAACTATGTGAGACACATATAAGAAGGATACTAAGTGGAAAAACAAGTATCACATATAAGTTATCCCCAGCAGAACGTTTTTGTCTAAAGGAGCTTACTAGTACTAACAAGTTTAGAATAATGAAACCAGACAAGGGAGGTGGGGTTGTTATTATGTTGACTGACGATTACATTAATAGGATGGTTAGACTTTTAGATGATGAAGACACCTATGAAAAGGTGAATAGACACGATGTAGATAAGGCTTACACCAAAATTGATTGGCTGCTTTATGAGTTCTTGATGGATGGAAGGATTGATGTACAAATTTATCATTATATTACGGTGGAATTCCCAATAATACCATCTATTTTTGGGATTCCAAAAATTCATAAACATTTAGACAATCCTCCATTTAGACCTATTGTTTCTGCCAAAGGATCAAAGACTGAGGCCTTGGCAGCCTTTATTGATTTCAAGTGTAAGAATGTATTAACAAAATTTCCACACATTATTAGAGATTCGTGGCACTGTTTGGATTCTATTCGAGATTTTGTTAACATTATTGATGGTAAATTTGACTTTTGTATGGTCACCATTGATGTCATTAATTTATTCAGTGTAATTCCACATCAAGAAGGTCTTGAGTTGTTTGAAGTTTGTCTCAACAAACATAGCAGTTACGGCAACTCTGAGTGTAGATTGTTGTCACAGATGCTTGAATTAGTTTTAGAAAATAATTTTATTTATTTTAATGGTCAACATTACAGACAAAAAAAATGGTGTTGCAATGGGGGCCAAATGTGCCCCTATTTATGCTAATTTGGTCTTGGCAGCATGGGAGGAGAAACATGTTTTTACTTGTAAATTTTGGAGTAACATTTTGTTATATTTAAGATTTTTGGATGATATCTTAATTTTTTGGAAGGGGTCTGAAATTGAGCTCAAAGAATTTATTACATATATTGGGCTAACGACTAGTTTTTTAAAATTCACTAGTCACACTTCATTTGAAAAGATCAACTTTTTGGATATTACAATATCAATTCAAAATGACAAATTAGAATCAAACATTTATCGGAAAAAAACTTACTCCAATTCGTTTTTACATTTTGACAGCTGTCACCCGAGTCATCAGAAGACAAATTTAGTAAAAGGCCAGATGGTGAGGCTGTCTAGATTAGTTAGTAGTGAACACACTTTTTTGAATGAACTTACTAAATTGAAAAACATGTTTACTTCTAGAGCTTACCCTGAGGAGTTGGTATTGAGAATTAGTCATGATATAATAAGAAATAGATCAACACTATATAAACCTATCATACATTATGGTTTACCATCCAAGGATACATCTAACGTTAGGAGTGTTGGATACGACACTTTTGTCATCCCTTTTAATGAAAAATCACAACAAATCATTAAAGTGTTGCACGATTCATGGGACATAATTACAGAAATTAATATTGATTTAGGGAATATCCTGGGGAATAAACCAAAATGTACCTTTAGTAAAGGGAAAAGTTTAAAGAATTTATTTGAAAAACCTATATACAATGAAATGATTATGAAATCTAAAATGAACAAATGTGGTGGTTGTCGTATATGTAGATTTATCAATAATGGACCATATTTATTAATTTCTAATCACGAAAAGACGATTAGATGTCCCGGGGTTTGTGATTGTAACACTTGTATGGTTGTGTATGCTGCTACATGCACAAGTTGTCAGGCCTTCTATATAGGAAAAACACATAGGAAATTAAAAACTCGAATTATTGAACACACTAGTGACATCAGGACTATGAAACAAACTAGTGCTTTATACATTCACAGTATTGGCTGTGTGAATTTCAAAAAGTTTTTATTTTTTGTAATTGACAGAATACCTCAAGTTATGTTGCACAATGGAGGTGACATTAAGACCTTGTTGGAAGCCAAAGAATGTATTTGGCAATTAAGATTAAATGCCAATAGGTGGCCTGGTATTAATGACCAAGTCTCCATCGCAAGCATATTGAAGTTAAAATCACAATTTATTTAAATACAAATCATAGTTTTATAAGGTTTTATATTACATATATACTGTAAAAATTTTTTTTAACTACGTAAGTGATTTAGGAATTAATTAAATACATTACACTTTTTTAACATGTTTGGTTAAAATTTGTCAAAAATGTTTTCATTCCCTATTTTTAATATGTTATATTTATTATATTTATATATATTTATCATATTTAATAATTTATTATATATATATTTATTATATTCATTATATGTTTTATTAAATTTATATTTTTTGCAATGCAACAAAGTGAATTTAACAACACGACTATTGTAGTTTTAGGAATTTTTTGATGGCAAGGAAACTTACAATTGTAACTAAGTAATTCATGAATATAAAACTTTAGGCTATTGACTTCACTAGGTAATTAGTTTCTATATGTATTCTAGATTCATTACTAATGAGGAATACACCCTTCATTATTGTGTGCTGATTGATTGTATTAAGTAATCAAGGTACTTGTATTTAAAGGACGTTGTTGGTTAATTGAATCTGTACTCTGATGATGCCCTAACATGGAAGGGTGAAAGCGCTTAGTACTGTTTTTACAATATACCTTTTATTGTTCTTTTTCGTTGTGGTCCAGGTTATTTTGAATAAAGGAGAGTTTGTACTACGTTCTAGGAGTCAAGGTTCTGATTATATCATTACTACTCAGGAATAACTGATATTGTTATTATTTTTATTAATGTATTTACCTAGTAGTGGAAAGCCATGTTTCAAAATATAGCACTCAGTTTTTTTCTGATGCAACACTTTTTAAGTGCTGTTTGCTGGCTTGGGTATTGGAAAAAACGCTCACTGAATTAGATATTAACCCCTATGTTACCCACTAGATAACCATCTGGCTCACTAACAGGATCCAAGAAGTTAGAAAAGGGGAGTCTACGTCCACAAAAACGTCAGTCACTAGCAGAGTGCCTCATGGCTCAGTGCTGGGACATTTCTGTTTGGCATCTGCTTTTCTGAAGTCAAGGCTGATGTCAAAGGCCTCTGGCTGACCAAGTTCAAAAATTATGGCAAATTAGGGGTAGTTATTGAGTCCCCCAAAGCACAAATGCCCTCCAAGAAGGCCTGACACAGACTAATAACTGGTGCTGGAATCACGGACTTAGATTCAATGCCAAGAAGTGCATAATGGTATCTTTCAGTAATCATCCACCCCTGCAAATTACTGCATTGATTATAGACCTCTAAGAATAGTCCCAGTAGTCTTGAATTTGGGAATACATGTAGACAATGACTTGATCTTGGATTATTATGTGTCTACAAGTACTAATCATTCTATATTGTACAACTTGTAAGCAATGGTATGGCATCCAGGTCCAAAGATGTCATTGTTCCATTGTATTCTCCTCTCATAAGACCAAACATTGAGTACAATAACCCCCTTTAGCATGTACCTGACCAGGCATATGCAATAAATGGAGCTTCTGGAGAGGTTTCTCACAAAAATAATACATAGTTTAGAAAACAAGTCCTATCCTAACAACCTCAAAGCCAACTCCTTATACTTGGTCCCTTACAGCTGCTGAGAGGCAATCTATACTTGGCCTACAAAGCATCCTCTGATCCAGCATTAATAGAACTTTACATGTCCACACAACAATAGTATCATGAACACTCTATCCAGGGACCTTAACCTCACCTGTTACATAAATAGGGCATGCTGAAGGGACAGGTATGTGTTTCAGGAGCTACACCTTCTCTGGAACAAACTTCTCATCCATGTAAAGCAAAGTTCTGTGTGACAATTGCGGACTAATGCTACAATCCCTCCAGGCTTAAACGATTTTATTTCTATAAAGCCATTTTTGAAAATTAAACATAATGAGTCTTAAAAGGTTAATTTTTAATAAAAATGTGTGGGGGGTGTATATTATATATAACATTACAATATTTTATTGGATATTGTACATAATGTATATATATATAAAATTTGAAAATACACCAAAACAAGGGAGTGGGTTATCAAGTTAACCAAGTGAATGGACATTTAAAAGTACCTTATGAAAGACTTTTTGATACGTTGTTTTTTTAATATATTGTATATCAATTGTTTTTAAGTTTCAAAAAATGGGTTAGTGTGTTTAAATGTTGATGACTGTTGATACCAATTTGTTATTGGTTGATGGGTTTTTTGTAACAGTATTTAAAGTATAGAGATTATTTGAAGGAACAACTCTGAGGAAGCCTATGGTTTTTACCTTGGCGAAAGCGCTTAGTTATTCTTGTTTGAGCAATAAACTTATTGTGACTGGTTACGGTTTCGGCATTTTTTGTTTCAGTTTTGTCGTTTGGGGTCATTGACCTGATTTTGTTTGATTCAAAGTATTTCCTTGCACTTATAGGTTCATAGATTCATAGATAAGTACTAAGCTAGCTACCCTTGTGGGCCATTTTAAGCCTAACCAACTTCTCTTTTTCTGCTCAAATTAACTATCCCATTTAGTTTGAGATTTTCCTTACCCATCTCATGGTTGATAATTATTTATTACCCCTAATGAAAATAATTGGGATAATACCACAGATAATTTGAGGGGACCTATGCATGGAATAAAGCATTTAGGAGATGCCTCTGTCCATTACTAATACACGAGCAGTCCTGGGGGAGAGTTTCTATTTCCCATCCATAGATTCACATTGTGCCTGAATATGGACAGGGATGAGCTTAGTTTTATGTGGATGAGGAGTCTGTTCCATAGCAGCGGTATCCTCTGTGAGATATAACTGTCTATCCAAACCATTCTGTTGATGTTGCAGAAGATGGTTAGATACCTATACAGTAGAAAGTTGATTATCCAAACTAATTGGGACCTAGGGTAGTTTGGATAATCAAACATATAATTGACCCGGATGAAAAGCTTCTAAAGTCTTGTTTTTTCTGAATGCAGGAATACACTTTTCAACCATTTAGCGATGTCAGTTGATGATAAAGAAACTTTTTCACACATGAGCTGGCTCGAAGCTCAAACAACATGCTCCAGCGAATACATATATTGCTTACATATTCAGAGTTATGATTTTTCCTACCCGAAAACTTTGGAAGACTGGTTCAGATAACTGATGTTTCGGATAATCGATGTTTGGATAAATGACTCTATTGTACCAAGTATTTTTCATGCCCTCTGACTTGTTGATGTGTAGAAAATCCATCAGTATTGGGTTAGAGGATGCCTTATATCCCAGACATAGGTCAACAAATACAGTGACCAGGGCTCTGATTCGGTCCATCTAGGACATGTTGTTTAGGCTTTGTATCCTTTTAGTAAGATATGTGGGCATTCCAGTTGTTGCATGTGTCTGGACAGATACATGCCAAGGAGGGCATTATAACCAATGACTGGCCTAATGAGGACTGAGTAAAGGGGGCAATAACATCCCTAGAGCTAAACACAATCCCTTTGTTATGTACTGTGCAATATAGAAGGACTTTCTTATGACAATTGACACAAGTTGGTCAAAAGTTAGGTCACAATCCATATAAGTTCCCAAATCCTGATCAATTGGTCAACTCTTAGAAGTGTACTGGCAATGTGGTAGTTCCCTGGGATAGATGGCTTCCAAAAGATGCAATAATGCATTTTTTAGCATTTAGTTTCAGTCCATTAATGATTTTAGCACCAGTTATTTATTTGAGATAAACCTTCCTTAAGGGTGGCTAAGGCATTTGGGGATTTAATGACTGTTCCCAGCTTGCAGTCATATACAAACTTAGTCAGTCAGTGTCCTTTGATATTGGATTTTACTTAAGAAAGGTAGATACCAAATAGGAAAGGTCACAGCACAGAACCCTGGAGGACCCCACTGATGATTGGTCTCTTTGTGAAGTTAATTTCCCCAACTTTGATTTCCTGCATCCTGTCTGTGAGCCAAATGGCAATCCAGCAGGTAACATAGAGGGTTTATTTCAAGCTTGTTTACCTTTTCTACTATGCCTGAGTGGTGAATTGTGTCAAAAGCTTTGGCTAGGTCAAGATATGTGGTGTGTGTCATTATGCCTTCGTCCATCCCCTTGCTGACCTTTTGAAAAAAAATCCACCAGGTTGACCAAGTACGATCTGCCCTTGACGAACCTAAAATGAGATGTGTCCAGTGTTTGAGGCCCTCTATGTCCTTTTTGATTAGTTCCATTGTGAAGGCTGCCAGCCTAGCCAGATAGAATTTTATACATAATTCTATCATTTGTAAATATAAATGTTGAACTACAGACTTGTTTTCTTAAATGAAAGAATATTCTGTGAAATGTGAACTTAAAACAATGTAGCAACAGTGCCCTCTGTTGTAAAGAAAGCTAAGACAAGCATTTCTTGTTTGTCCTTTGAAGTTCAAATTATTTCATGACTGTCTTTGATGTTTACAATTCAGCTCCGGCCAGGCAAGATGAAGGCATCCTGCCTATTGTTTTAACTTAAGGAATAATTGCTAGAGTTTACATATGGAATGTATTTTATGGCTGTAGTTTCTTGCAGCTGCAAGATAACAAAAGAATGTAGCATCTGTGAGCCTGGGAACACCAGGAATGTGAAAGAATGATGTAATGTTTATCAGAACTGCAATTTCAATTTAAACAGTGAGAATCAGAATGCATTAAGCATTTTTGTCTTGATTCTCCAACTCACAGCACTGTCTTGCTCATATGTAAGTTATCTTAGACTTGTGTTTTCTTTTAGAAATAGCTAGGAACTAGAAAGACTAGACTAAGTGTTTTTCTGTGATGTCAGAACTGGACTACTGATTTATTTTAAGTATTTCTGTGTGATCTATGAACTCTTTGACTAGCTCAGTGTAGTATAAAGTATTGTCTTGTGGTTTTAATTATTTATTATTAAATATTTTAAAACTTTTTAACTGTGGCTGTTTTTTGTAGAGATCATTTAAGCTCTAGAGGGCATTGCATATTTATAGAGTTTACTGTCCAAGTCACTCCAAATAAGCTTTGACAGATTAATCACACTTACCAATTGGATAATAATATTGCACACTAATAACTGGATATCCTTTTAAGGGCCTTTGAGTAGCTGATAATTATTAGCTGGGTGGTGGCAGGGTACTATCGCATAGATGGAGAACCTGTGCCAGCCTTCTGCAGGAGTGTCTGTGTGGTTGTATAAACTTATCTCAAAGTGTGTGTGTCAGCTACTTGGGCAGGGACATGAAGCACTGGTTGGACAGAGAGGGTTCTGGAGATTTTAGCTTGCCCAGCTAGGCTGAGATCTGGATCCTATAGCTGTGCCAGTGGGGAGTCTTATTGGGGACCTGGAGAGCAAGGGAGCAATCAGCTCTGGACTGACTGTGATCTCTGTGTGATCTTAAGGGAAATTGCACTTTACTGTGTGCATTTTTTACCTTTTCATCATATATGAGATGCACTCTCTGGTGTTAGTGGTGAGGATTGAGGCTCCTCGATTGCTGGGCCAGGGCACGGGCATCACATCCATGATAAGATTTTCCATGGCCTTGCATATGAGGCTGGTCAGACCTATGGATCTGTAATTCCCTGGGTCCATGGAAGGTCATCCCTTATGCAGGGGAATGACTGTAGCTGTTCTCTACTCACTTGGTACAAAACCTGTATCCAGGATGAGATTGAACAATGTTGTTAGGAGTGTGGCTATATTATGCTTCATGCTATTTAAGATGAATCCTTGGATATCATCAGGACCCATCAATGCAGCATTTTTAACTTTTGGTAGCAATTTTAGGAATTGGTCTTGTGTGATAGCTGGAGGTGAGCCAGTTTCAGATATATCTTGAGGGACAGATGGAGGGGAAAGAGGAATAAAGTTAGTTCTAATTTTGTGAACCAGTAGTTGACCATGTCTTCAGTGTCAGTGTAGGCAACATTCACAATCAGCTCAGCACACTGCTGTGTTGTGCTTTTGAGATTACAAACATAACTAAAAAAGTCTTGTGATTGTCTTTGGCTTGGGTAGATATTTTAGCCTCAAACTTGGCTTGGGTGGATTTTAATAAGCACCTTAGCTGTTTGTTTATTTCAGTGACAAGGACTCTAACATGCTGGGAATTATTCTTCTTAGTTTTGGTCAAAATTATTTTACTTCTGTTGTAAAACTTAATGATATTATGGTTTTGTTTATGGGTTTGTCATGTGCTTGTTCCTACAGGGCACAGTTGCATCTATCCAGCTGCCTACCATGTGGCTTTGTATGTTTCTGCATATTCAGTGGAGTTAAGCTTGCCAATGTGTCACTTGGGAATAGGTACTTTGTCTTAAAGAAATTTCTAAAGTACCTTGTGTGGAAGGGATCTGTGGTTTCAAATTTTATTTTGAAGGAGACTGCTTTATGGTCAGACCTAACAAGTGATGAAGATATACAAAGGCTGGTAGAAGATGCTCCCATATTAGTAAGGAAAAGATCTGAGATGTTATCCCCCTAGTGCATACTCTAATTGTTATTGGGCATTTGTATTGACAAAGTCCATGAATTTCTGTGCTTGTGCAAAAGTGGTGGTGTAGGTTTCCTAGTATATAATTTAGATCACCCAGGAAAGTGGTACTGGGTTTAATACTGAGCCGTGGTGGTGCAGTGGTAGCATTGTTGCCTCACAGCAAGAGGTTCTCCCATTCGATTATCGGCTGGAGTGCAGGGAGTGCCTTCTGTGTGGAGTCTGCATGTCCTTCCCGCGGTTGGGTGGGCGTTCAAAAGACATGTGTAAATGGTGTGCCATCATTGAAGGTTGAATG
Organism: Protopterus annectens; assembly: GCF_019279795.1. Taxonomy (NCBI): domain Eukaryota; kingdom Metazoa; phylum Chordata; order Ceratodontiformes; family Protopteridae; genus Protopterus; species Protopterus annectens. Next base: position 612,363,417 of record NC_056750.1, on the reverse strand, counting down.
TCGAGCTGGCACCTCAGCGTTCGTGAAAATCTACTGCCAATCATTAGCGGACCGGAGTTCCTCGGTGGCGACCCCTAACCGGGAAAAGCCGAAAGATAACAACAACAAATGAATAATCCTAGTTCCTGTAGATAGCTGTTGGGACTTTCTTGTGTAATGGAGGGCATTCAATAGCTAGCTAGTATATGGTATGGGACCTTTCTAATGATCATTTAGGCATGAAGAAGCTCTAATGCATCATGCTGCTTTACCAGCCTTGACCTTCAACAAAGGTACGCCCATTCACGCATGTCTCCACACAGAAGACGCTCTAGCTGAGATAAGGGTCAGTTTAAGGCTGGGTATATTTCACAAACCCTTAGAGATATTTAATATAAGAAATGACAAGTGAAGCATTTGAGCAATTATATTATGACTCTAAATTACCAATAAGTAAATTCCTGAGGGTAGTTACAATTTTAAAACTCCATCAAATTTTTCTTAAATGTTCCAAATCTTGTAAAATTGACAAATGCCATAATGGTGCTAACTCTGTATTTGTTAAGCAAGCATTATAACTGTCCATAAACCCAGCATAAAGTAATTTTACAGTGTGATCTGAACAGACTAATACCTACAGAATCCAAATGCAATATAATGTTTCAAGAGCTAAGGTATTGTTCTACTAAGTACAAAAAGAAGCAAAAGGAGTTATCTCAAATACAAATGTGACATTGTAGAGAGCAGAAATTGGGTGTGTTTTTGACTTGCTGCAAAAGTAATATTTTCATAGTTTTAGTAATTTTTATTTATTATAGCATAATACTAGGAACTGTTTATCTACAGCAACCCTTAATATATTGATTTGCCTGGAATATTTGAAAACAAAATGAAAATGTTCTAGTATATCTTTAATAAAATCTTTAATAAAATTCCAGGAATAATTTCTGAATAAGTACAAAACAATGACTGTAACAACATTTGTTAGACTGTAACAACATTTGTTACTAGTGAGGAAATGACTGAGTTTGAAGACAGAGTAATATGCAAATTACTGATCATAAGTTGAGTTAATATAAGTACACAGTCAGCTATACCTTAGCCATTTATTTCATGTAGGTGGTTAGTTTTTTCCAAGACTTCTATGGTATGCATTTCATAGCTCTGGAAGGATCTAAACATATGATAGTTTTAAGGCATAACCATGGTTGCAAATAGGCTGACTGTATTTTTGTCCATAATAACCCACAGTTTTAGTGTAGGTTACTGCCATCAAAAACTTTATAGACTGTATTTATTTGTTTGTGTCTTTTGGCTTTTCCCAGTTAGGGGTCGCCACAGCAGAACTCCGGTCCGCTAATGATTGGCAGTAGATTTTTACTTGCCGAGTTGCCGGCCCTGATGCACAACCTTCAATGAAGGTATGCCCATTCATGCATGTCTCCACATAGAAGACGCTCTAGCTGAGAATCGAACAGGACAATGTCTTACTATGAGGCGACAACGCTACCGCAGCACCACCACTGTGATACAAAATATCTTCTACAATCAGGAATTTTAAAACCTACTACTCATTTTGGATAAGTCATTTTGCTTTGCTATAATCTGGTCTTGTTATTATGGCATGCCATTCAAAAGAGTTTATAAGACTGTTTATTGTCTTAAAATATTGCAAAGGGATTCAATAAAGCATACATAGTCATTTTTACTGTGCAGCTATAATGGCTTGATGCGTACATGGCCAAGAAAAGTTTTAGATTCAATAAAGTCTGTGCAGCAATGCACACTCACGGGCAAATAGGGCAAATTCCATGGCATGCAAATTACAGCATAAGCAGTTGAATTGTATGCTAATGAAGCAATCCAACACGGTGGAGTGATTCAACAAGCTGCAAACCAACCATGTAGACTCTGTGCTTGTGTTGCTAGTGTATTCAAAAACTTTTCAAATACACCCACAGAAAAGAGACTACACTGAAACAAGTGCAAATAAAAGTGATTAGATTTTAACAGAACTGACCTTAACATCTAACAGCAGACAAATGATGACATTAGAGAGAGTGGATGCTACAAAAGTATAGTAACAATAGCAACAACCTTTCTAATTGCCATGACATAAATGCATCTTTGCTCCCCAACCCCCAAATGAAGACTATACTCATAACTAAGGTAGACAGCTAAAAGTGTAAACCCCTTGAAACACACTATTCATACTGTCATATAAGCATATGCAGTATGTATCTGATGGAATACAGTCAAAGTTTATCAAAACCTGTATTCCTCTGTGCAGATATATAGTGAAGAAGCAGGGCTGTCAGCATGGTGAAGATGCAAATGAGGTCAGAACTCATTAGAATTGTTGAATCCAAACAAATCTTAACCATGAAGGGATGTTCACTTTGTGTAGGCACTTCCACAGTCTTTGTTTTTAATGTATAGCAAGAGTGAATGATGACATCAGGGGGGTGTCAGGTTACACTTATAGAGGTGTACATGTAGGTCTGTGAAGTGTGAAGTGCATGTAAGCAGTGCACAATTCACAAGTTCTGTTTTATCCTCATTATTCTTTGTTAAAGTGTGCCATCTCTGTTTGCTTTAAGCATTTTTTTCATTTTTGTAATTGTTTGTATGATGTTGTGTTTAGTGCAACCACAGGAAATGGACAAAAGAATGGCAGGTTTCTCGGTACTTGTCATATAACTATTCCTGTGGCAGCACATGTATGTGTAGGGCTAGAGTATATATTCCCCTGGGTTCCAGTACAGGGTCTGTAACCTTTCCTTCACTTTTTGAGCCGCATGTTTGCCCAGTACCACATGAACGGAGGAAAGTAAAAACAAGATTACCTGTGTTTACCTTATTTACGCGTAGGTGCATGCAGTGGTGTGGAGGTGCATATCACACACTAATGAGCACCAACAGAGTTAACATAAACAGTTAACCAGCAGATATTTTTCATAGTTGCTAATTACAGCATAAATAGGTGATTTTCAGCACGGTGGAGCTATTCAACAAGATATAAAGCATCCATGTAGCCTCCATTCTGCTTTTACCTAAATACTTGAATACCATTGAAGTAGAGACAAGGAAATTTTAGCCCTGAAATAAAATTGTGTTAACTGCTGCATTTGCAAGGGAAATCCTAAACCTAGAATGCATTATTTAATAATATTATGGCATATCCTTGTATTTATAACTTAACTTAGTGCAGAAATCGAGTAAATACTGGTGGATTTGTACAGAAAGTACCTTAACATGTGACTGCAGACACTTATTTTACTTGTATGTGTCCATTAAGTTTTTTTTTGTATTCTTCTCATTTTTAATTGTACTTTTTGCATGATGCATTGCATAGGGTAAACAGCAGAAGTGGGGAACAAATAGATTTCAGGTTTGGCTGTGTTTATCTGGTTTGCACAAAATGAGGTGGACCACCTAGGAAGCAGACAGCCAAAAATAGAAACTAGATACATTCAATTAATGCCCTTGGCCATCATGAAAACCCAGCCTGGAGTACAGATGGTACTGGGTTCTAGTACAGAGTGTTAAAACAATTCGCAGCAAAAAAGGCCAAAACTAATAAAAAAATAGAACCACACAGTCCAGCCAACCTAGTTTATTAACAAACAGAACAACAAAAAAATAATAAATAAAAAAACCACAACACCGTACTAAGCGCTTTCACCCTTTCACATCAAGGGCATCTTCAGAGTACAAAAGCATCAAAGTAGTTCCACCCCTTATATAAATGGTGTAATGAATAATTGATAATTAATTGATTAATTAGTTGGTTATAATCAATCTAATTAATTGAAAACTGTGGACTACCATAAAAATTCCATGATGTTCAATATCAAAACTCAAAACTCAATAGTTAAACACATAAAAAGTGTATAAAAATTCTAAAAACATGTAAACAGTTCATTTAAAATTGTGATATAAGATAAACCTATCAATAAATAGTCTAATAATAATTCTCATATAAAATGTGATTTATATTTTAATATACTCGAGATAGATATATGCTCATTAATGCCTGGTTGAATACATGCATTAAGTCGTAGTTGCCAAAGACATTCCTTGGCCTCTAATAAACTGTGTTCATCACCACCTTTATGTGTATTAGAAGGTATTCTGTCAATAATAAAAAATAAAAATCTCTTAAAATTGGAACATCTTGAACTATGAATAAAAAGTGAACTAGTTGTTTTTTGTTTCTTGATATCCCTGACATGTTCAACTATGCGTTCCCTTAACTTCCGAATGGCTTTGCCTACATAAAATGCAGGACATGTCGAACAGGTAGCCAAATGCACAATCATCTTGGTATTACAATTACAATGCCCCGGACATCTGATACTTCTATTAAATGTGTTAACAGCTACATAGGGGCCATTGTTTATGTATTTACAAGTGCGGCAAGTCCCACATTTGCTCATTTTAGACATTGTGAAATTATATTTGTTAGTGTTCATTTCATAAATTTCCTTTAAATTTCTACCTCTACTGAATGTAATTTTGGGGTAACTACCAAGAATATCTAACAATTCATTGTTGTTAGAAAAAACACTAAGCCAAGTCTCACGTAAAATATTGACAATACTATATGAAGTATCATTAAATGGTAAAATCATAGTGTCATATCTCACATGATTCTCATCTTTCGCAAGGCCGTTGTCTTGTCCAAATTTGATAATAGGTTTGTAAAACAAATATCTTTTATTAAAAATCTCTTTTTTAATATTACTAATGAGAACATTAGGGTAACCCCTATCCAAAAACATATCAGATAATTTTTCAATTTCAAGTTCAAAGGACTTATCATCACTAACTAATCTAGATAATCTAACTATTTGTCCCTTAATTAAATTCTTTTTTTGATAGTAAGGGTGGCAACTGTTGAAATGTAAAAAAGAATTTGAAAAGGTCTTTTTTCTATAAATGCTAGAATGTATTTCATTATTGTGATAGAAAAAAATGATGTCAAGATACGGACAGTTGTTTTTAAAAGTTTGACTTGTAAAATGTAAAAAGTCAGTTGTATTTCCTAAAAAATGTACAAAATTATCAAAATCAGACCTTTCGCCTTTCCAAAAAATAAGGATATCATCCAAAAATCTTAAATAAAGAGCTATGTTGGACCAATGGGGTGATGTAAAAACACTTGTAAACACATAAACAATGGCCCCTATGTAGCTGTTAACACATTTAATAGAAGTATCAGATGTCCAGGGCATTGTAATTGTAATACCAAGATGATTGTATATTTGGCTACCTGTTCGACATATCCTGCATTTTATGTAGGCAAAACCATTCGGAAGTTAAGGGAACGCATAGTTGAACATGTCAGGGATATCAAGAAACAAAAAACAACTAGTTTACCTTTTATTCATAGTTCAAGATGTTCCAATTTAAAGAGATTTTTATTTTTTATTATTGACAGAATATCTTCTAATACACATAAAGGTGGTGATGAACACAGTTTATTAGAGGCCAAGGAATGTCTTTGGCAACTACGACTTAATGCATGTATTCAACCAGGCATTAATGAGCATATATCTACCTCGAGTATATTAAAATATAAATCACATTTTATATGAGAATTATTATTAGACTATTTATTGATAGGTTTATCTTATATCACAATTTTAAATGAACTGTTTACATGTTTTAAGAATTTTTATACACTTTTTATGTGTTTAACCATTGAGTTTTGAGTTTTGATATTGAACATCATGGAATTTTTATGGTAGTCCACAGTTTTCAATTAATTAGATTGATTATAACCAACTAATTAATCAATTAATTATCACTTATTCATTACACCATTTATATAAGGGGTGGAACTACTTTGATGCTTTTGTACTCTGAAGATGCCCTTGATGTGAAAGGGTGAAAGCGCTTAGTACGGTGTTGTGGTTTTTTTATTTATTATTTTTTTTGTTGTTCTGTTTGTTAATAAACTAGGTTGGCTGGACTGTGTGGTTCTATTTTTTACTAGTACAGAGTGTGCTACTCTTGTTTTATTACTGTGACATTGCAGTTTACAGCAGTGAAGTGCAACATAAACAACTGTTCCTCAACATTCTTGTGGCAACAGGTATAAGTGTAGAACTGCCATACACATGGTCCTGGGTTTAAATACAGCATATTCCATACATTATTACTTTTAATGATGACATAATCAATGTACTATCACATTTATGATCAAATGTATGACTGCAGATATAGTGTGTACTATACTCTTGCAAATGTATTCCTGCTATCTGGACCGACATGGCTTTAAGTTTTGCAAAGAACACATACATAATTGCCTATACATGCAATTGCTTGCCACTGTTGCATTCTGCTTGTCAGACATAAGCAAAGTGGATTGCATTTGCGCACTGTTTACCTACATGCAAAGAGGTGTAACTCCTATGCATGTACAACCATCAACCATCGTTGCTAATCACTGTTCACAGGTACTATGGATTATATGATGAATGCATGCATATATTATTTGATTGTATTTGTATTGTATAAAATAAAACTGCATGTCAAAACATTGCAAACTAAAAAACACAATCTAAATATAATATATATATTACATCCATGTGTTGCCCCCCCCACACCATGAGGCACCACAACCCTTTGGTTTTTAGTATTTTTTTTCACACACATCACATACATTAGTCTAATATATATGTACTCCCTATGGAACAGGACCTCAGTTGGGTTCTCAACCTCTCAGTTGCTAAACTCAACCATCAACTAATGTCAATATCCAACTATGTTGTTTTGCACAGCTAGGCTTCTACATAACCTAGTGCTGTTAGGCTACTGGCATTATATGAATTTATGAATCTGTGTCCCTCTGCAGGCCTCCCAACCTGTTGTCTACCACATGGCCTGCTGATGTCATATACTGCATGTTCACCTGCAGTCTTCTATAAATCAAACTTGTGCCATGGTGCTTGCTTTAAGTACTGAGTTCTATAGTCTGTATACTTAGATGGGTAGAGATTCTGTTCTCACTGCAGTCAACTGTGTGTGTGTGTGTGTGTGTGTGTGTGTGTGTGTGTGTGTGTGTGTGTGTGTGTGTGTGTGTGTGTGTGTGTGTGTGTCAAAAGACCAAATGTGTATCATGCTGTTACCAATTCAATCCCATAAATTGACAGTATTTTTATACTTGAGCCTGCCTACAGATCCATTTCAGGCAGGCCTCTCAACTTCTTCTCTCCAACATGCACTGCCGATGTCATCCACTGTAAGTTGACCTACAGCCATGTAAAAGCCAGACTTGTGCTGTGGCGCTTGGATATAGTACTGTGTTCTATAGTCTGCACACAAAGATAGGTAGGGGTACTGTTTTCACTGCAGTCTGCTCGGTGTGGGTGCATCTCTAGTCAGCAGAGTAGACATGCTATCCTACAGTTACTTCTCCAATGGCATGGCTTGCCAGTATTTTGATACTTGCACAAGCCTACACATCCATTTCATGCAGCCCTCACAACCTCTTGACTCCCACATGTCCTGTCTGTGATTGCTTCCTCACACGTACCCAACCTTCATTACCCAGACATATTTACATCCCTTCCCCAACATTCCTCTCTCTCGCCAAAAAAAAAACAAAACAAAACAAAACACACTTGATTCAGTCCAATTGGCTATACAACATGATTGTGTTGTGGTCACCCCTCTGTCTTGAGGTGACACTGTAAATTCAGCTAACATTCTGCATATATGATCATGTTTTACTGTTGAAGAAATAGATAGCTATGGTTCTGTCCTACCACCCTCCTGCACATTCCTGCCCTCCTTTCACTTTGTTTTTCCCCTGCTTGCTCCCTATTTCACCACTTTCCTATCTTTCTCATTTCTTTTCTTTAAAGCATAATTGAACGATGGTGTGCATCGAGCACCAATATGCTACAATGGCAAAAAACAGTTACAAGTGTTAGATAAAGCTGTAGGCAAAACCAGTACCATCTAGTCTAAAAATATACATATTACTCCACTGAGTGCATGAACATGTCCTACCGTACAGTCAGATAATTAGCAGGTATATTACAGAGACTCCATGCCAACTATCACACTTCAGAATTTGGACTTATACATAAAAGTAGTTGAAAATGTTGCATATACCTCTATTCAAACCCAGTACCATCTGACCCCAAAAAGGAATGGATCAATGCATTAACAGATGGTGCTACAGACTCAGTTGAGTAGCAGGTATATTTCTGAGACTGAATAGCAAATGGCAGACTTAACTGCTGCTGCATACACCTGCTACTTAACTGACTCATTGGTTGCAGGTATTAATTCACTTAATGTAGTGATACATTCCTTTTTGGGGCCAAATGGTACTGGTTCCAAATACACAGATGGTACTGGTTCCGAATACAGCTGTAGCTAATACATTGAACTACTTTTGTATTAGTGTTGTTTAGTGACGATGCATGATATGCACCATCATGCACTAATGCTTTATAAAACTAAATAGGTATTGTGCAAGAATGCTTTATAAAACATTACTGGGGATTGTGCAATGATGCTTCAGCTTCATACAAAATTAACAGAGAAGATATGACATTGGTGATATCAGGAGCAAGCATGGGGGAGTACAAAGGGAAATCCTTGCTAAACTGTGACAGTTACTACTGATTGTATAAAATGCATCTGCTACTTAACTGACTCTATGGTAGCACACGTTAATGCATTGCTGTTGGAAGCAGATGTTACTGGGTTCAAATATGGGTGTAAGTAGTAATTTTACAAGTGTGTATGATACTTTTAAATATATTTATTTATATTGCTGTCATTCACAGTTGCTACATATTGCTGTGCAATGTGCACCATCATGCAATTCTGCTTTAAAGAAAAGAAATGGGGAAGCCAGGAAAGTGGTGAAATAGGGAACAAGCAGGGGGGGATGCAAAGTGAAAGGAGGGGAGGAATGTGGATGAGGGATGTAGGAAAGAAACGTAGATATCCATTTCTTCAACAGTAAAACATGATCATATATGCAGAATATTAGTTTAATTTGGACTGTCACCTCCAGAGAGAGCGTTGACCACAACACAATAATGTTGTATAGCCAATTGGACTGAATCAAGGGTGTCAAGAAAGCACATTTGTGAAATGGGCAGCTATGTATGGGATGAATCTATTTATTTATTTATTTTGGGGGGGAACAGGTGTCTTTTTTTTTTTTTGCAGAGAGAGAGAGAGAGAGGAATGTTGGGGAAAGGATGTAGATATGTCTGGATCAGCTAGGTTGGGTAGTTGAGGAAGCAATGGCAGAGAAACAGGACATACAAGACAAGACATAGGGATGATGAAGGGTACAAGAGGTGGGTGAACACCATGGTTGGGGAGAGGTTGGGGAAATCAAGGTCCCATGCACTTCAAGCTGGGTGACAGTGAGAATCGAGTCTTCACCTACTGGGCAGTCATTACTGTCACCTCACTGTGCCACTGGCAGCAGTGCCTGATGTCTGCATCTCCTTCTGGTATTTGAACCAGGATGGAGAGCAGGCACGCTATCCAACGTAGCCTTGCATCCACAGTGCAGCGCACAATGCTATGCACCATCCCTGGCAGTTCTTCTAGGATGATAAAGTCACCACTCTCACCACTGCTCCCAGAGGGAACCACAGGCCAATCCTCCAGGGCAGAGCTACCTGAGGGGCCAGGTAGTGCAGGGGCAGCAGAGGGGGTGCTGCCAAGTCACATACCAGATGTGCCGGGCAGCATTGCTGTAGCCGGTTGAGTAGAAGCAGGAGGATACTTGTAGGACAGGCCTACCCCACTGTGTTATGGGAAAAAAAAACAACAACAAATAAAAAATAAATAAGTAAAAAAGATAAGATAAGGGCTATGGTGAGAGAAACAAAGGGAGAATATTAGTACATTTATATGTGACATACAAAGCATTAATACAATTATTTGACTCTATTCTGTTACCTTTACTTTTAACACTTCTAATTCCTAACGATTTCCTTTATTACTTTTAAGACTACCCAGTTCATAACAGATGCACACTATAGTATAGACTGCAGCCAGCAATCCTAGATGTGTGCTTATATAGCATTTGTGCCACAGGTATAGAGGTCTGAAGTTACACTGCAGTACTGATGAAAACCTAACAGTATTGTATATTTGGGAAGTGTGGTTTTTGAACATGCAACCACTGAATACTCTCTGGTACTGCACTGTTATTTTGTCCTATTGACCACTGCATGCATACTTTCCTTTTACAATTTAGAGATGCATGCTCACTGTTATTTGAGAATATGGAACTGTTGTTTTGTACTACAGACTAAGTCATGCATACTTTCTTTTACAGTTGAGATAATATGCCTGCTCAGTTTTATACAACTGTATTAAATGCCAACTAACTCATCTTTAACTTTTAATGTTACAATAACAGTACTGTTCTGATGCATACATACCACATGCTTCTCCCATCCTTGCCATTCACACGGCACAGGATCTCACATTCGATGCTCGCTCTGAGGCAGCTGTGGAAAAAACAGAACAGGACAGAATACCATTATGAATACTAGTCTTGACGATATTCAGCTTTTAACTCTTACAATTAGTCACTGTAATTGATACTTGCACATCAGTGGGGTGTCCCTCTACTGAATGTAACAATCCAATGGCCAAGGGTACCCCATTTCCTCCTCCAGAGGTCATCAAAATGATGTTGGCATTGGTCACCAGTGCAGCAGATACCTGTAGCACTGGTCAAAGCCCTGGTAATACTATTCCAGGCTTCAGATTTGACTCTGAGCCTAAATAGTCCCGCTGTAGCAACCAGGGCACATGCTCATTAACTAGGAGTCCAATAAACACTTTGGATTCCTGAATACCCCACCTTTGTGCTTGAAAGCACACTCCCTCACCAGACATGACTACCACAGATCAAGCCCAATGTAGAATGAGCATTTCCCACCAATTGTATTTTGTATCCTGATGTTTTCCCACCAGCTGCATGTATTGCACTTACTGACAGTGCACACTTTTTGGTTTTGCAATATTTGAAAATGTTGTGCATTGCGTACTATCACGCAACATGGTAGTCAAGTGTGAGCAATGCCAGGCAACATGTCTGGGCAATAGCAAACAATGCCAACAGTGGCAAGCAACACAATATCAAGGTTATTTGATATACAGGCACTTATGTAACTGTTTTAGTTAAATGTGGAGGCCACAGCAGTCCAGATAGCAGAAATATACTTGTGTGAACATAGTACACAGTATACCCACAGTCATAATTTTGATAATAAATGGTAAATAAATAAGTGATACAATATTAGTGTCTTAGCCCTCACACATATAAATATTAATATCAGCTACACTATGTCAAGTGTTATAAGTAAGAGTGACTATAATTTGAAGTGGAATAACACTGAAAGTGTATGGAATATGCTGTACTCAAACCATGGACCACGTGTACAATAGTCCTACACTTACAGCTGTTACCACAAGAAGGTTGTGAAAACAGTTGTGTATGTTGCACTTCACTGCTATAATCTGCAATGTTACAACAGTAAAACAAAGTTTGCACACCATGTACTAGAACCCAGGACCATCTACACTCCAGACCTAGACTTAACACCTGGTGCCACAGGATTACTTACATGACATTCAATATCTTAATATTCATTGTAAAGTTCTTGCTGTTAATTGAAGCACAATGCTGCTTATCTGCTTGTATGGTGGCCAACAGTATTAATTGAATACATCCGGTTTATGTTTGTGGCTGTCTGGGTCCTGTCTGCAACCTGGATGGTCCATTCATCCAGTCTGTGCACTGTCTCACATCACACAAACCAGATGAGCATGGGGAAACACATTTGTGCTAAGTGGCGCATCTTGCAAACACTGCACCCCCCAAAAAAGGGAGAAATAATTGGAATGAGGAAATCCAATTTATGGCAGTGCCCCAAACAAATTTTAATGAACAAAACTCAATAAAGGGGAAAGCAATGGCCATGCTGTCATACATTCTGCTTTCATGGCCAGCAACCTTACATGGAAATGCTACACGCGTCATACCTCTCAACTGTCCATATTTTTGCAGAATGTCCAGATTTTTATCTCATATTTTTGGGCTGTTCCTTGTAAAATTTGTGTTTTGTGTGGGAAATCACTGAAGATTGAAGTCAATAAATAATATGACATACATTTGAGTTTTGTGCTTCATATCCTTCAGAAAATGCATGCTAACAGAAATCCTATTATTCTAGCTACTTTCTAAGTTTATAAAAACAATATTTAAAATATGTCCCTAGTTTTGGGCCTTTGTCTCCCCATTTGTGCTCCCATTATTTTAGTCTTTGCCCAGATTTCTTGCACTAAAAGGTTGAGAGGTATGATCCGCATTCATATTAGAGGTTTCGCAGCCAGCAACACCAATGTGAGCCGCAAAACGTTGCTTGCACGTGCCGTGCCTCATTGATATGCATGGCACGATGCCTCATGTACACGAAAACACTCCATGAAGGTGTGGAATCTAGATGAAATTTATTGAATCCAGGGGATTGTTTATGTATATCAACGAAAGCATTATTCTATAAAAATATTCTTTGAAAGATATTAATGAAATTTAGTTTTGCACACCTTTGTAGGGCTTTAACTTTTTTAATGTGCATTTAAGATTAGATTGAAATGAATATACAGGGTCACCATAGTAGCTGACTTCTACATATTTAATATGTTCTCTCCCTCTTGCATTTTGCAGGATTACATATTGTATCAACACCAGAAGAAAAAATACAGTTAAATGATTACGAATGAATTTACTGAATTAACGTTTATTTTAATAAATCTGGAATAGATTTAGATAGATGGATGTTTTAGATGAGGATACAATCTGCATTTGTGGAGGGAATATGATGATCATTTAGATTTGTACCACAGAGGTCCATGTTGACATGTATCAATCAAAAATGAGTTAAAGGTATGAATTAAGTTGCCAGATAGATAAGAGGACAGCCCACAGGAGTGCCTGATTTAACCAGCAATTATTGAATAATAGTCTGTTAAAAAAAGAATCACATATACATTACAGAAATGTTTTTCAACCTAATTCAGAAACAAATAACATTGATTTCACAGAGATGTTTATGCAGAAAAGGATATACACCCTAAACATGTTTTTGAGGAATCCAGCATTAAAGCAACAGTATCATCCTTCAAATTCCAACATGATGGCATTTTCCTAAGTTTAATATGTTATCATGAAACATAACTGAAAAGGGGAAATAATCAAGTCTGTCATTTTCTTATATTTTTACTAGAGTCAAAGACAAAAGCTTGCACTTATAAGAAAAGTCAGCTGATAATGATTAAAATGGAGTTCAAGTTAGATTTAAAAATGCAGTTGTGTTTTCACTAGTTAAGATATTGAAAAGGGAGAAAATTCTGCTCAAACAGGGTGAGCCTGAAATTGGTTCACTGATTTGGTACAATACCCAGTTAAATAAATAAATAAAGTTTTCTTAAAAATAGCTTCTAAAGCCACACAGACACAAGACTTCATATCACTGTTTCAAATAACTTTAATTTACTCAGATGTGAAATGTAATCCATTGCATTTAGAATGTTCTACATTTAGAAAAGGACATGCGTATAAGCTGTCACTTCTGGAATACTGTCTGACTTTCAATGGTAGATGTGACAAGGGTATTGCTTTTAATTTACGCTTTGGAGCATAGGCAGCATTCTAATGTGCTTTTTCAAAATTCCTGTAACATTGTCATAAGGGTATTACAATCTCTTAGACATGACAGAAGATAGGTTTGATAGAAATTCAGTGAGTGAGAGGAGGTTCTAAACCATCTATATTTTATTCAGCCAAATATGGCTGTAGTTCACATCGTAATGTGGAGTATATGTTGGAGCATGCTGGAATGGTACTTTCACAACAGGCAGTGTCAATAATGCCCTCAGAGTACTGCTATTGGAAATATGTAGTAGGAGGACGGAACAAACTGAGAAAGCCTGGAGAGTCTATGTGCATTATATGGCACCGATTGAGTATAGTTTATGCCATTTCAAGAGACTGGAGGATAAACTGGAAATGCTGAGAGTAGATGACTAGATGGGAGAGAATGGCTGTATTGCACAAAGAGTAAATTAAAAGCAATCATTACAGATTTTAATAATGAGTACCAGAAAATGACTGGTGAGGGCTTTGGAGCAACTCAGGACTAGTTAGACTGTTTTTCAAAGGGGCAAGGTAAGGAAAGTCCAGACATGACAGCTTGGATAATAAAAGCAAAAAAAGACTTTGTATGGTTTCTAGATAAAAAAAAATGTGACTGTGAAATTACTCTGTTTTAAATTTCTGCAAGTCTCTCAAGAAAAGGTGAATAGGTTGGAGCATAACTGAAGGTCAGTTGTACCTAAGGGAGAAAACAGGGCTCCAAATCAAACACTGCAAGGATATTATAAATACTACAAGGTGTAGATCAATGCGAAAGGGAGATGTGGGATTCAAAGCTAAACTTGACAGCTTTTTGGCTCAATCCCTTAACATAAGAAAACGTTAGACCAAGACAATGCAGTAAGACTCCTATAATCTTGCTGGACATGTAAGAAACTATAAAAAAATCAGAATACAATAGAAAAAGATGGCCTACCTACAGACTTGGGGAACTTAAAGATGCAGGTATATTGGTAGTCTGTGCAGACCTGATGAATGAAGTACTGGAAAGTTAAACGGTACCTACAGCATGAAGAGAGGCCATCCTTACTGTTATACCAAAGGAGGTTAAAGATTCCTCCTACAGCAGATCATATCCATTCTAAATGTTGATTACAAGATATTGATGTCGAGTATAACAACTAGGACAGCAACATGGGTGATTACTATAAAACACATGGCTCAGTAGAGATTTGTAGTGGTGATGCAAACTTTTAACAACATCCTAACAACAAGAAACATAAGAAGGTAAGAAAACACGAATTATTATAGAACTGTGCAAAAAAAACATTGAATTAGAGTAGCAGTAACTAAAATGTTTTGGAGAAATTTGGGTTGCATTCAACTGTTATTTGAAATTTACAGATGTTCTGTAGTAAGAGTAAAACATATCAGAGCAGGTTTCTTGACCTTTTAAATTAATGGCAGGAAGAGGAAGGGATTATCCCTGTCGCCGCTGATATTTGCTGTTTATCTATAGTCTGTGACATTTCATCTGAGAAACTCAAATTTCGTGGTGTAAGCCCTAGATGGTATTTGTGGAAGATGTTTGACTTTATTTGATGAAACGTGAAAGGGAGGTGAGGTATTGTTTCCAAATATTGCCCTTGTAATGCATAAAAAGTCAATCAAAGTAAAACAAAAGCAATGGCTTTGAATTATAAGCCTTCAGAAGGCATTTTTAGAGATTATCCTTATTTATAGAGTAATTAGAAATTAAAATACCTGGGCATGGATGACTCTATAAAGGTTACCTATTCAGAACCATCCATCCACAGCCTCTTTTTCCCATTTTTGCACATGGGGTTGGGGTGTCCCTTCAACACTGACCATCATCTAGGTCCAAGGTTTACACTACTGGGTGGCTAGTCCTGCCATGGTAGTTCTTCCACACCACACACTCTCACATCTATAGCCAATATAGAGTGTCTAATCCACCTACTGCATGTCTTTAGAATGTGGGAGGAAACCGGAGCACCTGAAGCAAACCCATGTGAACACATCGAGGATATACAGACTCCTCACAGAGGGCATACCAGCCAAGAATTGAACCAGAAAACCACTTGTTGTTAGGTGGCAACACTATCCTCTATGCCACTTTGCCACCATATTCAGATACCTATTCAGTTACCTATTCAGATGTTTTCTTAAAAATACTAATAGAAAAGTTATAGAAAATGGCAGCTGTTAATACTAGAGCATGATAAAAAATACACTCTATACAGATGTTCATGGTGCAATTAGTATTATATGTCTGCCAGGTCCTCATGGACACTCCATCAGTGGTGCTTTTTAAGAAAATAACAGGCCTAATTAAAGATCTGGAAGGGAAACACAAAATGGTCCTGAGATAAACTAATGTTTCTCAGTGATCAAGGACCATTAAGTCTGTCTGACTTATGAGTTTTATGCAAGAAAGGGTTAAATCATTGTTAGTGTATTAGTCATGTGACTTTTAAATGTTTAAATGCAGTGTTTTTTTGTGATGCAACCAGGTCTGAAGAAGTTCTATGTGAATGAAAGCACTTATCAGTTGTTTTTTGTTTTATTAAAAAGTTTATATATATTGCCGTTTTGTCATTTGGTTTTATATTATTTTGACTTATGATTTTACTATAGGATTGCACAGTTTATATGCTGTGTATTTGTGTCATTTCAGTACTGTTATGACAAAACAGAACAAATATTACTGTTGCTGAGAGTGACACAGGTATAAAACAAAAGTATATTTTTATAATAATTGGCAAACAGGTTAAAGTACCTCATTTTGTTGAGTATTTAGATCAGAGTAGTAGATGGTCGTTGAATAATATGGGCCATGGAATTGAGATGATTGTTGATCATGCCCCTGAACTGTATCGGAATTTGGAGGTCTCTTGATTTTGCCATATATTTTTGCCCTGTAACTCATAAAAAGTGCTGATTATCCAGAGAACTTCTGAGACTTACAGTCAGTCAGTATGCCAGCCTTTAGAGTCCCATACATTTTATTGTTCAGAAAATGCATGTTGATACAAACCCTATTGTTTTATTAACTTATTAAGGGAATTAGAGTAATACAGGCAATTGTTCCTGATCCTGGACTTTTGACCCCACCCCATTATTTGTGACTTTGTCCCTGATGCTTGAGAAAAGAAATTGAGAGGTGTGGTGTTGGTGCCCATTGGATAGCTTAAGGATAACTGGCTAAGAGGTGAGGTCACAGCTGAATGAAGGAGACGTACAGCCTAAAATACCGGGAACATCTGCCAGATCAGAAAAGAGTGCTGTCTTGGGAACCAAGTGAATGAACATTTGAAATGATGCAGGTATTCATACTGAACAATATAGGTCTAGCATCTATGCAGAAAACAATGAAATAGATAAGAGTGTAAGAAGGTGAATTTTGACAGCTGGCACAAAGGAGAGAGACCTCAGTAAGAAGGAGTGACTATGCAGAGCTTACAATGTGTTGATGTCATGAAAAGAGGGTATAATTCAAAAGTTTATTTGGGTCTGATCCCAACAATTTGAATTCCAGATAGATAAATAGACATGAACACAAAGCTGTATGCTACCATGATTTAAAATCAGATTGGTTTAGTTGGAGATGCAGTAATAGAGGAGTTGAAATACAGAGACATGTCTTCTGGTTAATGATGAATTACAAATATTTAAAAACAACTTACAAAATGTAGATAACATCTTCTGCTAGGGTGCTAAGATTACAGCAACCATGTAGTGATACTGACTGAAGAAAGTCTGTGCTAGCTAAGAGAAAACTTATTGCCACAAATGTAGATATGAAGAAGAAGAAAACACAACAGGAGTCAACATTGGGTAAGATGAAGGATATAATGGATGACAAGTAAGAAAGAAGGGTAAAATAATAGTGCATAAGTGAAAGAAAATACAATTAAATAAATGGCCTCTCTGGTTCACCCAGGAAGGAAGGATTGGTGATTTAGTGGAACGAATTGAACAGAAGATTAGGGAACTCTAGTGGCCTGAGAAGAGCACTATCCCTCCCCTTTTCACCCAACATAGGTGCTATGAATAATATTACAACAGACTTCCCTCACTCAGAAAGGTCTGTATAACTGTAAATATTGTTTAGAAAACATAAAATAAAGGGTTAAAAAAGAGACAATGATGTTAGATAAACTTTGCAGGTCAAATTTAAATGTTTAATGATTTAAAATCATTATCGTAATCATGTCACTAAGCATACAACTTGCAAAAAACAGATATGCGGTATGAAAATTAATAATTGTATTTCAAGTATAGTGTTTTATACATTATTATTTAAACCATCAACATACTTTTCAAGTAATTATGTGTTCAGAGTCTAGATAAAACATTTCAACAATAAAATTCTTGCAATTTGGTATATGCAGCATATGATCCATTTGCATAAATAATAATGCATATTCTTCCTAGAGCAACATAAAGACGTTTGCATAACTGAGTTCCAAAGTAGCAGCAAATGCTATGCCTTTTAGTTGCTTAAACATCAAATACAAAAATATATAAGTGCATCTGAAAATAAAAAAATAGATCTACCCTATGGCCATTGCAATAAATATTACATGCCCTAGTTATTATTGATGTAAATAGCTTTCTTTCAGTGAGAAGACAGATTCCATGTAGTTTAGGCAATCCAGTGATCTGATTAAAACAGGAAATTCATGTGCACACAAATGACATTCCTTTCTTAACGGTAAACCAGACATGCTCAAGTCACATAAACATGTAGTTGTATACTATATGTAACTCAGACATGTGCAAGTCACATAAACATGTAGTTGTATACTATATGTAAATCAGACATGTGCAAGTCACATAAACATGTAGTTGAATATTATATGTAAGCCAGACATGTACAAGTCACATAAACATGTAATTATATACTATATGTAAGCCAGATATGCACAAGTGATATAAGCATGCAGCTGTATACTATATGTAAACCAAAAAATTGCAAATCTCATAAACATGTTGATGTGTGCAGTTATTTAATGTTGATATTTAGACTAAAGTAAATTAAACTATCTAAAATAGAACCACCGCACTGACAAGATGAGGTGCACCAGGATAATACAAGAAAAAATATGTTTTATTAAGATTAAGCACTTCTGATGATGTCTGATTCAACTTGTATACAGAAGAAAGTTTAATCTTAATAAAACATATTTTTTCATGGATTATTCTGTTTCACCTCACCTTGTCAGTGTGGTTGTTCCTGTTTTTGGTTCCTGGTTAATACCCTGAGTTGTGGATGAAACATTTGATGCTTTTTTGGTTAAAGGAAAGTATTTAATTAATATTTTGGTCAGTGAGGTACACTGTAAAATTTTGAAAAAAAAAATATATGGACTCACAGTACCCTCACCCTTGTCCAGCTCCATCACCCTCAGTTTAAGGTCATTTCTTAAACCCTGTAGAGTATCATGTTCTTCCTTCATTAAATTTTGGTATGGATGTAAATGAGACTTGTATAAAGTATAAAAAATCTTTTTCGTAACATCATGCAAAAATAGCTAAAACACTTTACTTCTTGAAAGGAAAGTTAGAAAATTACCAGATTCTTTTAAATTATGTGAAGTTAGTTGAAAATTAGGCTCCCTGGTAAAGAGTTTAAGTTCAGCCATTAGATCAGGGATGTCAATGTTTCCAAGTGGAACTAATTTAAAACCTTGATTCATCTAATGTCACAATGTATATAGAAACTTCAGCAAATCACTTTAAGTACAATACTTTCTGTCCTTGACAGCGTGCCTTAGCCAGGGAGGGGCTCCTTCAGCACAGAAAATATGACAGTCAGGGGTAATATATGTTTAAGCACTAGAGAGAGTCTTTGTATTATAGATCTTGAAAGTGACTAGGCCAGAATCCTGAAGAACACTGTACAGAATTTGTATTTAAAACAGGGAACAAGAAAAGTTAGATTAGCAAAAATATGGCAGCAGAACCATCACCTGTATGCTCTCTATACATGCTTTTTTCTGCCATAATATGCCTAACAACCACTGAGCCCAGCTATTCCACTCAAACAATCGCATTCACTTGTTTCCCTACATACTAGGGTGAGAGATGGTTATGGGAAGGGGAAGCTGGCATCCAGGCAGCCATCAGGCATTTAATTGTTTAAGGTCCTATCTCCTTACATTTTGTAGATGAAACATGCACTGACAAATATAAAAGCCCTGCTATCACTCCTGCATGCACACTCAGCTACATGCATGTACTGGAACACTACCTAATTAATGAGATTTTGCAGAGCCGCATGCATGTCCCGGCCCATGTGCTGTGTGCTGTACCTCTATCTTTCCAGCAGGTGTAGGTATTATACTGGACTGGACCACATCCCTCACTCTGAATGGGTAAAATAATAACCAGGTTGCCTCTGTGACAGGGATGTCATCCATAAGCCAAGTTTCAGGAAGAATGGAGATATTTTGTTCAATCAGTTAACTCAGTCAGTCAAACATTCATCTTCATTTCTGAGCTTATATGACTCTGTGCATTACAAAATACAGCACAAAAACACTATTATTATTATAGCAGTTTAAAGCAAGGACAAACAACATGTAAAATAATTTATTGAGACCATAACAAGAGAAAGCAAGAATATTCTGATAAGGCCTTATGAAAAAGGATTGTTAAAATGTTCTAGGTCACTTTCTTCTGTTCAGTTAGCATTACTAGACCAATGTATGGTCCCCCCTTTTTTTCTCCCTTTCTTCTTTCAATTCATGACTACCAGCCTACTTGAACATATAAAGGTATAACAAGGGAAGGGAGGAAGGGGAAATAAGTAAACTGGTATAACTACTGTAATGCTATAGTTATAAACGGAAAAGACTGTAATAGAGTTATAAAATATATAGGTATTAGAAGCTTAGGCCGATAAATCAACAGGTTAATTGGTGAAACTGACTCCTTATGTTCGAATATTTAGTAGTGGTTTACACAATATTACATACGAATCCACTGTGATTGCCTGATGGACTTTTTATGTTTATATCTGTTTGAGTTACCTTAGAAATGCTTAACTGTTTGTATATGCCACATTTAAAGCAGAAGCTATTTATGTATGTTTTTGGTGTGTGAGATGATGTTAAAGGGTGGTTTAGTTAATTTATTAACTAAACCTGGAACTTTAGGTTCCATGTATGTATGTTTCCTTAGTTATTGATTTCAGAATTTGTTTCTAAAGATGTTTCACTCATCCATGATACATAACTTCATGAATTACTTCAAGTCATTATACTTGGAAGGTATTATTTATGCTCTAAATATAACTTTAACAAATGATGATATATAAATGTTTATCATTAAATATTAATGGCTTAAATAACAACGTCAAAAGAGCTGGTTTAATTAAATTCATTAAAATGCACAGAGCTCAGATAATCTTCTTGCAGGAAACCCACTTACTGGAGAAGGATTTGCAAAAATGATAATTTAATGGTTTTACAGTTCTCACGGATTCCTGCATTAAAGCCAAAAGGAGAGGTACTCTTATATTATGGAATAATACGTATACACCACCTAAAATTTTAAACACCTTTTCAGATAAAGACGGAATGTTAAGCTTAGTAGTGCTAGACGTTAATAAGAAATGCTTCACACTGGTAAACTCATATTGGATTCCTGGTCTAGGAACTAAATATGTGAAGAAATATGGGATCTCATTACTTTACATGCAAAGGGAGAAAATATTCTGGCGGGAGATTTCAATTGTTTGTTATTAGATGAAGATGCCTCTAAAAATATTAAGGTTAAACTAACAACACAAGCTAAAAAGCTAAACAGCTAAACAGCTTTATAGCCTCAGTGAATTTTAGAGACATACATAATTTAAAATTTCAAAATTCACTTCAGTACACTCACTATTCTTTCTGATTCAGCACACAAACTAATATTGATAAGATTTTTGTGTCTAACACTCTTTACTCTAAAATAAGTGATGTTGCAATACAGTCATGTCCACTCTCTGACCACAATGCCTTTTTGTTCAGCTTGACTGTGAAAAGATGATATGATAATTTTTCAAAGAACCCCAGCCTATGTTACTAAGTTAAAAGGTTTTAAGGCGTGGTTATTAAAAGAAATAAATGCATTTATGGAAAACAACAATAATGGTGAAGTAACAAATATCATACTCTGTGATGCATTAAAAGTTCCCATCTTTCGTGGAGTTAAAGCTTGGTATTTTCAAAAGAGAAATGAATGGGACAAGGAACTTTCTGATTTACAAGCCAAAATAGATAAGTTTAAAGCAAATTTAAAATAAAATGATAAAGCAGTATGTACCGAAATATCTAAGCTAAACCACACATATTTAGAAATATTGAATCATAAGGTTGCTATAAGCTTAGAAAAGATTAAACTACAGTCCTATTCAGTAAACCCCAGACATTTACATAAATTAGCTATCAGATCCAAACAAATTAGTAAACAAAATCACATTAATGAAATTAAGTAAAAGAATAATAACACAGTAAAAAGAACAACTGATTTAGGAGGTATATTAGAAGCCTTTGGAAATTATCGGTCAATCAATGACATGCAATCACCACTAAATTCAAATGATGTAATAGATAAATTTCTACAAGAAAATATCAAGACTAAACTATCAAGACAACAAAATAGTACCCTAAATAAACAAATAACCTTAGCAGAAGTGAAAAAACAAGTTAAAAATCTGAAGGATAATAAAGCCCCAGGGTTAGATGGGACAATCCCAGAAATATATAAAATTCTTCCAAATTACACAATAAAGATATTATTAAACACATTCTCCATGGTTAAACAATACTTAATTTCCCCCCTCATGGAAGTACTCAATAATTTCCCCCATTCTGAAACCAGGTAAGGACCCCCAAGTTTGTACATCCTATAGACCCATATCATTGTTAAACATCGATTATAAAATTTTCATATCTATCCTGGCCAAAAGACTGAAGAATATATTACCCAATCTAATACACTTTGATCAAACTGGCTTTATCTTACATAGAAAAGTACACGGCAATATTACTAAGCTACTATCTCTAATAGACATTGCAAACAAAACCAAGAAACAATTAACTATTATTAGTCTGGATATTGATAAGGCATTTAATTCCCTTAGATGGTCATACTTACAAAAAATCATTAAAGAATTTAACTTGACTTCAGATTTCAATAAACTGATATTAAATATTTATAGTGATTCTAAAGCATTTGCAAAATTGGTTCATGTCTATCAACCCCAGTAAAAATTCATAAGGGAACTAGGCAAGTTTGCCCACTATCCCCATTATTTCTCACTTTATCAGTGGAACCTTTTGCTTCATTTATTAGAAATAACCCAAATATAAAAGGATTTCAAGTTAATGAGGGATACTGTCCAAAAGTTCAGCTTTTTGCTGATGATATTCTACTAACATCCAGTGACATAGAAGGCTCTTTACAACATATCATAAATGCCATAACTCTATTTGGAAAAATCTCAGGGCTCAATTTTAATCAAATTAAAACCAAAACACTTTTAATCAATAAGAAAATAAATAGCAATTTGCAAAAATACAGTACATTCAACTGGGAAAATGATAAGATAGATTATCTAGGAATATGTATTAAGAATAAGTGGAATGAGACTATTAAATTTAACTTTGCTAAACTGGTAGCTATAATCTGTGACTTGACTAAAAAGTGGAACAAAATATTTTTCACCATGGAAGATAGACTTACATTAATAAAAATGATTATTTTGCCCACGATTTTATTTTACATACAATCATTGATTTTACCTCCTCCTAAGAAATTCTTTAAACAAATAGATTCCCTATTACTAACTTTTCTTTGGTTCCCAAAGAAACCAAGAATAGCCTATAAATGGCATGTTAGAGCCTGGGATGGTAATGGGATTGGCTTTCCCAACATAGAATAATATTCCAAATCTGTTATTATTAACATAATAGTACACTGGATTTCATCTATATATACCTCTAGCTGGAAACAACTACATGAAATACATATAACCTTCTCTGAGAACTCAGAAACCCAGTTTAAGGAAACCTTTGGAATTAACAAAATATTTTGGATGCTCAGTGAATATTGCCTATATAATAAGACATTTAGCCACTTCTCACATGGTATAAACCAAATATTTTATATTTTCAAAAATATAATTGACAACAATTATAGTTTAAAGAACACCTTTTTCATTACACTTCCCATAGCTTATACACCAGATTGCCTAGATACCATCAATATCAATAAGATGCAGAATCTTAAAGAGAATAATCTAAAGTTTTGGCACCAGTTTCTAGACAATAAGAACATCCAACCAATGAACTTTCTCTTAGCCAGATATAGTGTCTGTCAACATAATTGGCTCTGTATTCAATCTTTAAGACAGTTTGTTGAAAATAAATTGAGAGTGTCAATAAATCTGGAAACTGATATTATACCAAGAATGATATAACTATTCATATGTTGTAGCTCGATGAACATTGAACATAAATTAAGCATATCACCTGTATATAAACTCGTATGAGAAGATTTGATTACTTTTGACCCAGCTTTTTGGAATTACTCCATAAAGATTAATGGTGAACCTTTATCTAATGATAATAAGAACCGGTTATTAAATTTAATCAAAAACACGTCATCATCTTTAGATTGGAGACTATATACCTGGAGATTTATTCATAGAAGCTTTTACACTTCATACAGAATTGACCTTATAATCAAGAGTAATGAAAGCAAATGCTGGAGGTGTGGTGATATTCTTGAAGCCAACTGGGTTCATATGTTCATCAAATATAGAACTCTCACACAATATTGGAGTGATTTTAGACATTTCACATAAGCCCTGTGGTCTGATAACTGTCATATTACTAGCTCTTTGATATTATTCAATGTTCCTACCCTAAGTGTAATTCTTAGACATCAGTTACCTGTTCTTTGGTTAATTCTAGCTATTGCTCTAAAAATAATTACATTGAACTGGAAAAATAAGCAAGATCTTATGTTTACTGAGTTTATTTCAATAGCAAAATCTGTATGTAAAAAAGAAATGCAAACTATTTATCAGAGATCATCAAATGTAACACACAAAAGACTAGCTTGGCAAAAATTGTAAAGATTGTTAGATAAATATTAATTAGCTTTTTTGGATAAAACGAATATTTATCATGGATGGTTGTATGTAGTGTAAATAGTTATGTTTAATATTGTTTATTTCTAGTACTTTATGTCCATGTTTATTAACAAAATTTAATAAAAATGTTTTTGGAAAAAAAAGAAAAAGGTGCATCAAAAAAGGCCTCCTAAATCTACCATAAGAGGTACATTCAATGAGCTGCAGATGTGGGAAATCAGATAGGCCAGGGGTCTGAAAGGAAAAGGACATCCACCCAGATACTGTGATATTTATCCTGGGAATTGCTAGTAACCCCAGGGCAGCCAAGTAGATATTATGAGAAGGCAAGCACCAACAGATCCATCTGGACCTTGTTCATGCAGAGCTTTTAATACCATCACAATGGCTTTAAATGTAATTCTATTCCCAGAACAAGTATAGTGAATGCAAGATTAGAGTAATATGTGCATACTAAAGAAGAGGTCTAGCTGCTGGCCTCTGCATATGGTGCAACCTGTCAAGTTTAGTATTAGAAAGCCACATATAAAAGGTATTGCAGTAGTCAAACTGAGGGATAACCATTGTCTATATAGCCACTGGGAAATCCCCTGGTGGAATTAGATGTCAAATGCAAGTGATACTCCTCAGACAGTCACATAAATTTGATGACGATGGTTGCTGGTTCTGAAATATTAGCCATTCACAGAGGATCAAACAAAATTAAGTGTCTTATTGGTAAACACCAATATGTTGCCCATAGATGATATAAAAAGCTCAAATCACAACCTCAGTTAAAATAAGACATTTTCAAGGATCAGACCCATGTTCACTACATTCCTCAAATGACAAGACATTTGTTCTGCAAAGATGTAAATTCAGCCTATCTGTTGTGACAAGCTTTCTCAAAAATAGCACCTGCTGCCCAAAATTCTTAGCCTCCTGACATAAGAAACATACTTGGTTTCCATGTTTTTATATCCTAGAAAAGGATATGCATCCCAATGCTACATTGACAATAGCTAAGCAAACTGAAATAATCATTAGCTGCCACTCTAAACAATTATCATACTTGTTGTCTACAGAACTTTTTAAAAATATTAGGAATACTAAACTTGTGTCTAATTGCTTTTCTGTCATAATTGAATCAAACATAATAATTATGTTATCCTAATATCACTTTAAACTATGGTACTGCCTTTAAATGGCATAACAACCATCTTCAATTGCTGTAAATAGCTGCTGCTTGCTAATAATTGTTAAAAACTTGTGCATTGCCTAAGGCCTGGGTCATAGCTGAAATAGGTCTGTGGGCCAGTGTACCAGCAATAAATGTAAAAATAAAATAAAAACAAATAAAGTTTGAGGGTAAAAGCAATAGAGGGGGATAACAGTTTCAGACAGCAGATTCAAACTGAGCTCTGCGTGTCCCACCTGACTTTTTGCATCCTCTTAGTGTAGCATAGCCTTCTTTTTGAGTTTTTGAATGGATTGATATTTACCCATTTTTTACTTGTCTAGGACAGGAGGACTTTTCATACAGTTCTGAATGAGATTAGAGTAAAGCTATATGCTCCAAAGGGAAGGAAAGATAGGTTTTGCTATCATCTGTATAGTAGTGATACTATAAATTTCCCTCAAATGAGCATATACACAGTGAAAAGTACCCAATATTAAAGCGATATGAGACCCCACACCTCAAATGACAGGAGGATATGAAGAGGAAGAATTAACCTCAATCAAAACCACCCTTTTAGTGTGCATTAAGTAGTAGGACTCAAACTACTCAAGACCTATACCTGAGAGCTCACAGCAGGTCTTTAAGTGCTATAAAAGGATCAGATGATCAACCATGTCAAAAACAGAGGAACTCAGTGACGGTCAGTACTAAAAACAACTTTACTCTCCAGTGACAAGCAGATTACTACTACTACAACTACAGATTACTACTCAGATAAGTGCAATCTCTATGCATTGATGGACTCTGAGATTTTAGAAAGGATTCAAGTTGCTGTCTCACTACATTAGTGATAACTTCCCAAACAAAAGAAATGTCCAAAATGGGGTAGCAACTGTGCAGAGCACTCAAATTCATGGTGGCATTCTTGAGGACCATCACAATCAAGTTTTCCTTTAAAATAGATAAAAAAGTGCCAGATCTTAGCAAGACTGAGAAATTCTAAATATGAATTAACCAGGCACATCTGATCAAAACCCAAGCAACTTGGTTTGCCAAGGTTCCAGCCTCCAGGTACTGGTATGCAAACTTGGAAACAATTACATGAACTTTTCAAAGTTAGCAACTTCAAACATGTTAGAAGTTCATTTAGGAGGACTTCTATCTGGACAAACTGGAAACCCACCATGCAGTCCCAAGAGTGCGTACACTTGATGGATTATACTTTGTGAAAATTGAGTGACTTATTAGCAATCAAATGTAGAAATAGCCTTTAGAGCAATAATACAGGCTAGCCTCCGAAGTCTGTCGACCACTTTGAAGAAGAGCCTCTAAGTGTGAAATTGAGTGTGCAGGTAGGTATTTCATTAGAGGAAAAAGAATATTTCAAGATTTTAGACCTTATAGACAAGTACAGTGAAAGTGAGAGTTTGAAGCTCAGATTACGCATATCTAGCTTCTACAGTCATGATAAAAGAGTTGTTAGTTTTCTGGTTTTACTCTAAGTATCTAAGCTTAAATGATTAAGTAGATAGCATAATGTTTATCCTGGTTTCACCAATACCAAAACTAGTAATGTAACTGTAATTATTCCTTACTGTGTTGTCCAGTGACTGTGCTGCTGTTCATTCTGCAGAGTGCTGCTGTGCAAATAAACTTGAAAAGATGTGAGGATCATAGGATGTTACTAGGCTAATGACCCTGGGGCCCTTATAAGCCTAGCCAGATGTTTATCCCCAAAAAAGAAACCTCAATCAGCATATGTCACCCCTGTCAATGAGGGACACAGGTGGAACCCCTGAGACAAATTTGTGGTTTCCCATCCACTCATCAAAGTTGTGCTTGAAGAGGGTCAGCGACATACTTTGTTTGACATGTATGGGGAGTCTATTCCAGAGACAGGGCAGCCTCTGGGAAACAAACCTGTTTCTCCAGCAG
Organism: Protopterus annectens; assembly: GCF_019279795.1. Lineage (NCBI taxonomy): Eukaryota > Metazoa > Chordata > Ceratodontiformes > Protopteridae > Protopterus > Protopterus annectens. The sequence continues at coordinate 612,335,511 of NC_056750.1, read as the reverse complement.
GTTTTGTTAATGTAGCATATTAGATTTAGGCCTTTCAGTTGGGTAATGCGCGAAGAGTTAGACTTACACATATGGAGCATCTCTAGTAGGGCAGTGTCCAAGAAAGCCTTGTAGATGAGACACAGATCACCTCTGAGGAATCTGTACGATACCGAGTAGAGAGATAGTGATTTGAGCCTGTCCACAAAGACAGGTGTTCGAGGCCATGGATTCTCTTTGTGAGGTATTTCTGTGATGTATTAAATGACAATGAAATAACAGAACCTGGTTACATACAGATTAAAAGATAGCTTGGTTATAAAGGCAAGTGGAAATGTATAACAAAAGAAGTATAACATGCATTAATATGTGGACTATGATAGTAAGAGGAATGAATTATCCAATAAAATGGAGCAATGGGAAACATAGTCTTAAAATTCAAAATGCAGATGTACTGCTTCGACATTAAAAGTATCTAGTTGGGAAAAAGAATCCTGGATGAAACAAAGATGGTTTCAAATATCCTAGTTAGTCCAGCAGGCACAGTGAAATCAGGAGATGGAGTTGTTAAACAAAACTGTAAACATTTCTCCTAGCGTTCACAGTAGATAAAGAATGGAGACAGCTAGACAATAAGTTTATTTTATTTTATTTTATTTATTTAACATTTGTTGACCGGGAAAGTCCGACTAGGTTCCATAGAGCCTGTTTTCAGCGGAGGCCCGGGGAGAAATGCTCCAGATGCATGTCTTTGGAATGTGGGAGGAAACCGGAGCACCCGGAGGAAACCCACGCAAACACAGGGAGAACATGCAAACTCCACACAGAAGCCACCCCAGCCGAGAATCGAACTGGAGAACCTCTTGCTGTGAGGCGACAACGTTAACCGCTGCATCACTGTGCCGTAAAGGGATACTAAAAATATACTGATAATAGGGCTGTGCTATGGACTCACTAATGACCACTCATCACCTTTACAATTAACTCAAGTTATAGCTGAATTACAAAGGTACACATCAGAAGCAGATGGCTACAAGAGTCGTTTGAACCAGTCTACCTACCATTTTGTTCAACCATGCAAACAGATAAAACAGATTTTGCAGTAATGAACTATAGCTATTTATATCCATGAAACAGACTGACTTCTAGGTTTGATATGGGGAAGACTGATGTAAGTAACCAGAAAAAGTAGGCAAGAAGGTTTCAATAGAGCTATAGTAGTAGACGAGTCTGTTGATGTGTGAAGTGAGTAGAAGGATAGAGTAAGGGCCGACTGTAAGATGAAAAGCAAATCGGAATCTTTTAGGGAACACATAATACAGAACCCAAATGGAGATAATAATGGGCAGATATCTGAATATGGGCAAGCACATAAAAGAAATAATCAGTGAGACCTAGTTATGAATAAGACTGTTGAACATGGCTGATTAAAGCCCAACTACACAAGGAGCAGCAAGTTTCTGGAAGGATAAGAGATCTGCAAGAATGTAGTAAGAAGTAGAGGAAAGTATGTGGTAAAATCTTTAATGAGATAAATAAAGGGTCCTTAGTTATACATTAATAAAGGCAATTTGCCAAGAATGGCAAGATGTAAATATTGCAGAGTTAAGTTTCGGCGCTGAGAAGTGGAACTGAAAGGAAATAATCTTCTAGCTTAAAGAGTTCTGAAACAAATGGAGGAGACTATCACCATGAACATAAAGGCAACTATAAGCAAATTCATTTATAAGATAAAATTTATTGCAACTTCTATTGTTGGTTTATTGTTAGTTTTGTTATATTTATTGTACAATTATACTGAATGGAATAGAAACTACCTGTTTTTTATTCAGAAAGCCTCCTCCCATCCTTATTGTTTTTACTAGCAGTAGACACATTGCTAAGGCAACCCTAGGGAATGAAAGAATAAATGTGACATAAACATATGGGAGATAAACCATACTGTAATATCAGTAAGCAATACGCCAACAGAATCCTTTGGTTACACAGAAGGTAAATTGAATGAGTCTCAGAAATTGGCAAGGCTGAATAGTCAGTGAGAAAGTATTTTCTGTTTTGAATTTTGGTAAAAGAAACAAGTTAGCATCTTGCCTAAGGATTAAAAAGCACAAGATGATGTAAATAAATCCTAGCTTTAAATTTATATGCTGTGGTCTAAGACAAATCATCCCATACACAAGCACTGTATCCAGTAATTTAAATACCTAACATCAGTCGAAATATCATTGAGCACAAAAAGCAAAGTAATAAGAGTTCTGTACTTACCATAACTCGGCATCTGTGTTATCCTACATCATCATTAATCACCACAGAGTCTAGGATACAATATCAGATCCAAGCCATTAACATACTACATACAGATCCAAGGCTCTAGCTCTCCCATGATGCCCTGCTGCCCTCTGACCTCCAGATCACGTTTGCTGCAATGCCTTTCAAGACTACTCCCACAAGACTGGAAAGAAAGTCCTACTTCCTCCCTGATCTACAAGATAGAGGGATGGTGGGAGGGAAAAATGTGATGAATGATGACATAGGATAACACAGATACCAAGTTATGGCAAGTGCAAAACTCCTAATCTGATGTTATTCAAGTCAACATGCATTATCAAAGGGTCAGAGTCTCTAGCTACCATCAACCCTGAGAGGCCTCAAGGAAGGGCATTCCAGAGCACTGTGGAGCCAAAGGAAGCCCTGCTCCTAGAAGTCAGATCAATCTTGTAGTGAGAAATAAATGTGTGAGGGTTAGACCAAGTGGCAGCAGCACAAATGTCATCAATAGAAAGCTTTGCTAAAAAAGCTGAAGAAGTTGCTACGGACCTAGTAGAACGAGCTTTGACTTTTCCTGGAACCTCAAAGTGGGCAAGGTCTTAGACCATGGAGATGCAGCTAGATATCCATTTAGAAATAGTGATATTAGAAAATGGAAGACTGTGTCTGCTAGGGGAAAAGGCCACAAAAAGCTGTTCTGACTTACGAGAACCTTTTGTCCTATGGAGGTAGAAACATAATAGCTGGTGAACATCCATGGTATTTAGGATGTACTTCCATTTGTTAGAATAGTTGGAATAGTTGGAGAAGATCACTAGAAGTTGAATACATTGGCTTAGAGAAGATTCAGAAGCAATCTTGAGCAAGAATGAGGGGTTCATCCTAATAAATACTCTGGCCTAGTGAAAAATCATGTAAGGAGTAATGGTGACAGCCTGCAGTTCTATGACCCTCCTACATGAGGTAATAGCCACCAGGAAGGTCATCTTCCAAGACAAGAACTTGAGATTGCAGGAACTAGCAGGCTCAAAAGGACTCCTAGTCAGAGATTGCAAAACCAGCATGAGGTCCCAAGGAGGGGAAGGATTCTTAATTGGTGGATGAAGCAGGAAAACCCTTTTCATAAATGCTTTGCAAAGCCTAGATGAAAAGGTAGACTCTGAGTTCTCATGAAAATTGGAAATTTACACCTGTGAAGATAGGTGAAGGCTGCCAGTCAAGCCAGATAAAATTCTGTAGATAATTCTGTCATTCCTAAATATTAATATAAGTCACAGGCATGTTCTCTTAAATAGGAAAAATGTTGGTAAATATTAAACTTCAGAAATGCAACAACAGTGCACTCTGCCGTAAGAAAGCTAAGTCAAGCATTTTATGACTGTCTTTGATCTTTAAAGTTGGCTCTGATGTGTCTGGATGAAGGAATTCTGCCTATTGTTTTGAATCCAGAGTTGATGGCTGGAATTTGCATGTGTGGATGTCCTTTATTGCTCTGGTTTCTGACCAGGTGTGAAGAGTGTGAATGTGGTTTCTGTTGGCCTGGGAACACCAGAGAAGTGTGGAGGGTGATGTCATGTGAAGCAGCTCTGTGTTATTAATTTAAAGAGAGAGAATCAAAGAGCTCCATGTATTTGTCTTGAGAAACTTCAACTCACCACTCTGCCTGTGTCTAGATGTAAGTAGGATTTTAGAACTGTGCCTTCTCTTAAAAATAGCTAGGAATTAGGAAGATTAGACTAAGTGTTTTTCTGTGTTGATGTTAGAACTTTTCTACTGTATTATTTTAAGTATTTCTCTGTGCACAAAGCACTGATTGGACAGATTGGTACTGAAGGTTTTAGCTTGCCCAGCTGGCTGAGATCTGGACCCTATAGCTGTGCCAGTGGGGAGTCTTATTGGGGACCTGGAGAGAAAGGGAGAAACCAGACCCAGACTGACTGTGATCTCTTTGTGCTCTTAAGGGAAATTTCATTTTACTGTGTGTGTATTTATTATCCTTTCCCTATATGGACGCCCCTGACTGGTGTTAGTGGTGAGGATTGAGGGTCCTTGATTGCTGGGCCAGTGCACGGACATCACATATTAATTGTTTGGCAGTGGTGGGATATCTACACCACATATTAATTGGTTGGCAAATACTAATTGGCTTGTAGTGGTGTGTGTAGAGTGAACTCCTGTAGCTTGTGAACAGTGATCACTGAAGGTGTTTTTGTACTCTAAATCAGCCATTCAGTGAATACTTGGAGTTCAGATCACAATTGTTTTATTTCTTTTGTTAGCTTAGTTAGTCAGGGAGAGCAGGCAGCATGTCAGCAGAGGAGTATGGAAAGCTGACCAGGAGTCAGCTGACTGAGATGTGTCAGGCTAGGGGACTGGTGCATGGAAACCTGACAAAGGCAGACCTGATTGCAGCCTTGGTCACAGCTGCATCAGAAAACAGCAACCAGGAGGACGATCAGACCACACTCAGATAATGGACAGCTCAACCTTTCTGCAGAGGACGTAAAAATCAATCTGGAGCAAAAGAGACCTGAGTTGCAGACCAGGCATTTGGAAATAGAAACAGCTGGGAAACTGAGTCATCTAGAGAGTGAGGAAAATAAGAAACTCATATTTCTAGAAGCTGAGGAAAAGGAGAGGCAGAGGCAGCATGAGAAGGAGATGCTGACTCTTCACCAGAGTCATGGAGGTAATGGAGAAGGGAGTAACTGGACCCCAAAAGCACAAAAGTTCAGTAAATTTCTTCTGCAGTTTAAAGAGGGGGATAATTTTGATAGTTTCATTCATATGTTTGAGAAGGTATGTAAACAGCATGATGTTGACCAAAGGCACTAGGTACGGTACCTGACCCCCTTACTCCATGATAAAGCTGTAACTGTGTTGTCTAAACTTGCTGATTGTGAATATTTTGATTATACTGCTGTTAAAAATCACTTGTTAGAATGTTTTAAGCTAACACCTGAAGTTTATAAGAAAAAGTTTTGTTAGCACAGATGTATGGCAGATGAAAGCTTTTGGGAATATGTTGCTGAACTGAGCACTTATTTTCATAGGTGGGTGAGTGGATGTCAGGTCACCACTTTGGAAGGGCTGGCAGACCTTTTGGTGAGGGAACAAGCCCTTAGCATTTTGCCTGAGGACATGAGGATCTGGTTAGCTGATAGACAATGTGCTACTTCAGATGAGTTAGGGAAGAAGGGGGACCTATACCTAGCAAGCAGGGTATCCCTGCACAGGAAAGGGACTCCCAGTACTGCTCATGGGTCTAAAGGAACCCATGGTGGGCAGCACAGACTGTCCCAAAAGAATCTGCCAGTATCAGGGGAAGCCGCTAGTCCAGGTACACATCCAGGACCTAGGGTAAAATGTTTTGAATGCAACCAGTGGGGCCATGTAGCATACAGATATCCATGGAAGCAAGGTAGGGAACAAAAGGTGGGAGAGCCAGTAAGTGGGAAAGACAAAATGCCAATAGTAGGTTGTCTTGAGACAACAAGGGGACCAAACTACCATCCTGCAGATGTCCTGATAGGGAAGGATTTGGATGAGGCAGTACCATGTGCTTATGCAGTCACATACAGTCAGGCTAAGAGAAAAGCATGTGGGTCTGGTAGCCTGAGGGAGACCCAGACAGACCACATACCTGCAGCCAGGACTAGTGAGGTGGTTACTTCAGGGAGGGAGCTACTCTGTAGCAGTGAAACTGAAGGTGAGCCACAGCTGCTTGTGGGTACCGATGGTCCCTTGGACAGAGTGATTGCAAAGGTAGAGGTGAGTAGTAGTACCCAGGCTGACAGTGAGGCACCTCTGAGAGAGGATGCCAGAATTCCTGTGGAAGGGGAGCTGGGAAGGGTTATAAGGAGAGAATTGAGACAGGCTCAGCTCTCAGACCCTACATTGCAAGGCCTGAGGCATTTAGCTAGGGAGGCACCTGATTCTCAAGGGAAGGGGGAATCTGTATACTGGGACAAAGGGTTACTGTATAGAGAGTGGACCCATGAGGGAGGGCTAGAAGGTAAGAGAGTAGAGCAGTTGGTAGTGCCTGGAGCCTACCGTCTTCTAACCATAGCCCATGATATTCAATTTGCAGGTCATATGGGCATAAAACATACCAAGAGATATTGTGCAGAACGTTTATTGGCCTGGAATTTCCAGAGATGTAACAGGGTGCTGCAGGATCTGTGAGCAGTGCCAAAAGGTAGGCAACGCAGGAGACAAGGTAAGAACTCCTTCAATGCCTTTGCCTGTGATTGAGGAGCCATTTCAGAGGGTAGCTATGGATATTGTGGAGCCTCTGAGTACCCCAAATTTCAAAGGGAAAAAGTATATCCTAGTGGTAGTGAATTATGCTACACGATACCCTGAGGCAGTGGCTCTGTCCTCCATTGAGGCAGAGAAGTTAGCAAATGCATTGTTAATGATTTTCAGCAGGATAGGTTTCCCAAAAGAAATACTGGCTGACAGAGTTGCTAATTTCATGTCAGACCTGCTGGCTTGTCTGTGGAAGTCCTGTGGGGTGAAGCACCTGAAAACCACCCCCTACTATCCCCAGACCAATGATCTTGTTGAGAGATTAGACTCTACAATCAAGTCCCTACTACGGGCGTTTGCAGACCAGTTCAAGAGGGAGTGGGACAGATATTTGTCTTATCTGTTGTTTGCTTACAGAGAGGTTCCCCAGGAATCCACAGGGTTTTCACCCTTTGAGTTGCTGTATGGGCATAGCGTGAGGGGACCTGTAGATTTAATTCAAGATGAGTAGGAAGGTGAGTGTGAACCTCACAAAGAGTCTGTTGTGACATATGTCCTAAACCTCAGGACAAGGCTCAGGGAACTCATGGGCTTGGACCAGGAGAACCTGGCAGAAGCCCAACAACAGAAAATGGTGTGGTATGACAGGAATGCTCGAGCTAGAGAGTATGTAGTGGGGCAGCAGGTAATGGTTCTCATTCCTGTCAGACACAACAAGATTCAAGCAGCTTGGGAGGGACCCTACAAGGTGGTAAGAAAGGTAAGTGATGTTAACTACATGGTGGAACTACTAGGCAGGAGGCAGGGGCACAAATTGTACCATGTTAACATGATGAAACCTTACCATGATAGGGAGGCCCTTATGCTGAGCAGTTGCAGTGGATTGCAGGAGGAGTCTGAGGGAGATCTGGTGACTGATCTTTTCAGTGACACTCAGACTGACATCTCAGTGGAAGGGGTAGCAATGTCCCAGCAGCTATCTCCTACCCAAGTTCGGGAAATCCAAGTAGTGTTACAGGAGTTTGGGGACATGTTCACTGAGAAACCAGGGTGGACCCACCTGGTACAGCACCAGGTGGATACAGGACCCCAAATGTCTATTAGGTACGTCCCTTATATGGTGCCTGAGAGAGTCACATAGACTCTGAGAGAGGATAGACAGGAGATGATGGAACTAGGGGTGATTCAAGAGTCCAACATCCCTGGGCCTCCCCAGTGGTGCTGGTGCCAAAGATGAATGGAAGCACCAGGTTCTGTGTGGACTACAGGAAATTAAATAGTCACACAGAGTCAGATGCTTACCCTATGTCTAGGACAGATGAGGTCCTAGAGCAGCTGGGTTGGGCTAAGTATCTTACAGCCATTGATCTTACCAAGTGTTACTGGCAGGTGCTCTTGATTCCTAGTGCTAAAGAGAAGTCAGCCTTTGTGACTCCCTTTGGCTTGTATGAGTTCACAAAGATGCCCTTTGGGATTAAGAATGCCCCAGCCACTTTCTAGAGGCTGGTAGATCATATCCTAGCAGGAGCTGGAGGGTTTTCCCTTGCTTACCTGGATGATATTGCCATCTACAGCCATTCCTATCAAGAGCACCTTCAGCATATCAGGGAGGTGCTAGGCAGACTATGGAGGGCAGGGTTGACCATTAAGCCGAGCAAATGTCAGGTGGGTATGGCAGAGGTCTCCTACCTGGGACATAGAGTGGGGAGTGGTAAGATCAGGCCAGCACCTGCCAAAGTAGAAGGCATTCAGGCATGGTCTGTGCCTGTTACCAAAAAGCAGGTGAGAGCTTTCTTAGGAACAGCAGGGTACTACAGAAAGTTCGTCTCCAGTTATAGTACCATAGCTGCTCCCCTCACAGACCTGACAAGGAAGAACAGTCCAGTTAAGGTAGTGTGGACCACAGCATGTGAGCAGGCATTCCAGAAGCTTAAAGAGGACCCCCTGTGTTAGCCAGTCCAGATTACAGCAAAGAATTTGTTGTGCAGGTGGATGCTTCAAACCATGGAGTGGGGGCTGTACTTAGCCAGATTTCTTCAGAGAGAGAGAAGAGCACCCAGTGGTTTATCTCAGTTGAACCCAGGGGGGAATACTATGCAGCTGTAGAAAAGGATGGTCTAGCCATAGCGTGGGCACTCCAGAAACTTCAGCCTTATCTGTATGGAAGAACATTCACTGTAGTGACAGATCACAATCTCCTAACACAGTTAAACAGAGCAAGCCAGCAAAATGCCAAGTTGCTAAGATGGAGCCTAGGGTTGCAAGCATATGATGTGTCAGTGCAGCACCGCAGTGGGATTAGCAATGCCAATGCAGATGGGCTCTCAAGACAGGGAATGGGGTAAGGTATATCCAGATAGACCTAAGCCTCTCAAGCAACGTTTTTCAAGGGTCACTTGAAAAACTAGCTTAAGTTCCCTGGGGGGGGGTGTGAAGATAAGTGAAGGCTGCCAGCCTAGCCAGATAGAATTCTGGAGATAATTCTGTCAATTGTAAATATTAATATAAGCCACAGGCTTGTTCTCTTAAATGGGAAAAAAATGTTGGTAAATGTTAAACTTCAGAAATGCAACAACAGTGCACTCTGCCATAAGAAAGCTAAGTCAAGCATTTTATGACTGTCTTTGATCTTTAAAGTTGGCTCTGATGTGTCTGGATGAAAGAATTCTGCCTATTGTTTTGAGTCCAGAGTTGGTGACTGGAATTTGCATGCGTGGATGCCCTTTATTGCTCTGGTTTCTGACCAGGTGTGAAGAGTGTGAATGTGGTTTCTGTTGGCCTGGGTACACCAGAGAAGTGTGGAGGGTGATGGCATATGAAGCTCTGTGTTATCAATTTAAAGAGAGAGAATCAGAGAGTTCTGAGCATTTGTCTTGAGAAACTTCAAATCACCACTCTGCCTGTGTCTAGATGGAAGTAGGATTTAGAAATAGCTAGGAATTAGGAAGATTAGACTAAGGGTTTTTCCTGTGTTGATGTTAGAACTTTTCTACTGTATTATTTTAAGTATTTCTCTGTGATCCAACAGAAGAGGTGCACCACAGCTTAATCTAATGCAGTTTAATACAAAAATATTAACAGGAACAGGATCCAATGGTAAGCGCTTTCACGTTTTAAAAAACGTTTCATCAGACATCAATACAGCTGTTCACTTCCCTCTAACTTTTATACTACCCACTAAACTCATTCATCCAATCTCTCATTGCATATCATTATGACCTCATAAAAAACAATTAAACAATATATGTATAGTTGTACCAGTGGGGAGTCTTATTGGGGACCTTGAGAGAAAGAGAGAAACCAGCCCCAGACTGACTGTGATCTCTGTGTGCTCTTAAGAGAAATTGTACTTTACTGTGTGTGTATTTATTATCCTTTCCCTATATGGATGCCCCTCACTGGTGTTAATGGTGTTGATTGAGGCTCCTTGATTGCTGGGCCAGTGCACGGGTGTCATACCACCAACTGAAACTTTATATTGGAAAAACTTGTTCCCACTTGAAAAAGGAGGACAAGAACAAAAGTATGTCTAAAACTGAAGCAGAAAATGGATCCAGATTCCTGCTCTTAGCTCAGATAGAAAACCTTTTCAACTTGCTACTGTATACCTTTCTCATGAAGGGTTTCTGGGAGGCTAGAATGATACATTTAATGGGGGGACACTAGCCTAGACTGTTTTATGATCATTGGAACTGGAGAAACCATGCAGTTAGCTAAAGGGTCAGAAGGTTTGGGAGAGGAAGCCCCCAGTGGATGGGAAATCAGATCCTGATGGGGATCGAGTACCCATGATGGGTACTTCAGATGAGATCTGATGAAGGGGAACCATGGTTGATGAGGCCAAAAAGGGGCAATGAGGATAAGGGATGTCCTCAGGCATTGTGGTTTCTGCAGAACCTTGGGGGAGGCATAAAAGAGACCTTGATGCCAGTTGTGGACTAGGACATCCCTTGGTGACTCCCCTGGAGGAGGGATCAAGGTGAAGTACATGCTGCCTTTGTGGTTGGCTTGGGAGGCAAAAAGGTCACAGCAAGGTTGACCCCAATGGTCAAAAATCTGCTCTGCCACAGAAGGATTGACGGACCACTCGTGAAGACTCAAGATCTATCTGCTGAGCCTGTCAGCCAACACATTGGAATCTCTGGGTGTGTGCATTGCAATAAGGAAGTGGCCAGAAGACATCACCCACTCCCACACTCTTATGGCCTCTCTGCACAACAGGTAAGAATGTGTTCCCCCCTGCTTGTTAACATACCAGACCACTGCCATGTTGTCTGAATTGCAATCATCCCTATAGGGAGGCAGTCCTGGAAGGTTTGCAATGATAGAAGAACTGCTCTCATCTCTAGAACTTTTATATGCAACTTGGTCTCAACTGGAGACAATGTGCCTTGGACAGTCTTCCCCTGAAAATGCCACCCCCCCCCCCACAGCAGGGAGGTGTCCGTGGTCACTGAAGCCTTGGGCAGAGGAAGAGAAAAGGACTGTCTAAATAGACATTCTGAGATTGAAGCCAGAGGAACGAGATGAATAATCAAAGCCAAGGATCTGAGAGTGCTAAGAACCAGGTGAACCTGGGGGTGTGGCAGGTCTAAGATCTGTGTAACCTGTTCATGTATCAACTAAATTCTGCACAAAGGTAAAGCTGCAATCTCTAACATGGAGTCTAACTGAAGTCCTATGAATTCCAACTGTTGAGTGGGGATCAGATTGGATTTCACAAGGTTGATCTTGATCCCCAACCGATGGAAGAGGGGAAGAACATAATGAATTGCTTGTATCAGTTGATGCCTCGAAGGTTCCATGAAGAACTAATCATCAAGGTACAGAAACACCTGAAACCCCTGCACTGCCATGCACTTGGTAAACACTGAGGGGGCTGTGGTGGGAACAAAGGGTAGGGCGCTGAAATGTTAATGACTGGCACCTAGATGGAAGAGAAGATGTCTACTGGAACACTTGTCTATTTTGATGTGATAGTAGGTATCCTGCAGATCTACAGAGCACATCCAACCATCCTTATGTAAAAAGGGCAAAATGGACTGAGCAGTGACCATCTGGAACCCTGATTTCTTTATTGAAAGATTGAGCTCGCTGACATCCAGAATAGGACACAGGTCCCCCATTTTTTCGAACTAAAAAGAAGTGATAATAGGTGCCAGATCCTCGTTGTCCTGCTAGGACCTTTTGGATGGTTCTTTTCAGAAGAAGTTGTTGAACTTCTTTGAATGCTAACTCCCTCTGACTGGGTGGAATGTCTGTGAGGTAAGGTCTTTCTGGAGGGGATTCCAAAAAGGAATGAAATAACCCCTAGAAACAATATTTAACACCCAATGATTGGAGGTGATGTTTGTCCAGGTTAGTGGGTGTAGGGAAATGTGACCCCTGACTGCCTTCATGGCAGAGCAGCTGGGCAACTCTTCAGGAGTGCTGATAAGGCTGCTCAGAGAAAACTTCCCTGCAGCCCTGATTTTGCAGACACCTGCACCTCCAGCGTGGCAGCATCCACTGAAACCTCTCCCCTGCCTCTGGAAGAGGAATCCTCAGCAACTTCCTGGAAGGAAGACTATGAGTTACAGAACCACATCTTCCTAGTTCCCCACTGGATCTTAGAGAAGGACCTCTGGGGAGTAGAAAGCTTGATCCCCACTGCAGACAGAGTCTACATTTCCTGCTTTCTGCAGGTCAAAGTGTCCTTCACAGAAGGTCTAAACAGAGTGGAACCATCGAAGGGGGCAATAGTAAAGGACACCTTGAAGGGTTCTGTGAACCCACATAAATGTAACCAGGCATGACACCTCAAAGCAATGCCTGTACCAGCTGCCCAAGAGGTACCTTCCTCAGCATTGGAAATTAAACTCATTGAGGAATTTGTGAGAAAAGTCAGAGTGGATAGCTTGGGAGACACCTTCTTGAGGTCTCCCGCCAGCAACAACTCTGTAAGGGAAGTGGAAAGCTCTTGGACCAAATCCCTTTGGAGGCGGGTAAAATGTGTCAAATAATTTGTCACTGTCAGTCCAAAAGTAGGTGAGGCATACACATGCTTCCCAAAATGGTCTATCGCCCATAACTCCCTGTTTGGAGGATGGACTGTGGAGCTCTGCTCTGGTAGCTATTTTTACTGGCAGCAGCAACCACAATGGCATCAACTGGAACACCTTTACTCCAGAAGGAACTGTCTGCAGGATAACTAAGAAACTTGTTGGCCCTTTTTAGAACAGGCTCAACCATTTCCGGCTCCTTCCAGGCCCTGCTGGCAATCAGATCTACTAACTACTAACTCATCAGCAGGGTAGGCACCCAGGAGGTAGATAGGCCCATCACAAAGGCCTTCAGAAACATGAACTCCTCTGAAGACAGGGGTTGGGGAGACCATCCACTCTTTTACTTCAAGAGTTCAAGGATGTCTCCAAAGAAGGCATCATGGGGCTGAGATCCGAGGGACCCATCTCTATCCTCAAGGTCCTTATCATCGGTGAGGGACTCCATGGGGGAGTCCAAGTATCTCCTCTTGCACTTTCTCTTATGATGAACCTCCTCCACTGGGAGCTGCAGGGAGGACTCGGAAGAGACAGGAACTCCCAAAGGGGAGCAAACACCCTGAAGGCTCGATCAGGAGGGCTGACACTAGACAGGATGGGAGGCTTCACAAGCCACAGTAGATAGAGGTAGGGTGGGACCAGGAGGTGCGGCAGAAGAAACTCCAGACCTGGAGAAGGTCCTCTTTATCACCTGGAAAGCTGAGGTGCTGGAAGCAGACCCATCCCTCAAGTCCAAGGGAGAGGTCCCCCAGAGAGGAAGAACAAGTCTGGAAACAGCACCACAACCTCCAGAAGATACCAGCCCACAGCTGTCAAAAGCCAAAGTGCCAAGGGGAAGAGACCGATCTGAGAAGACAGTACCAAATACCCCCCTCACTGAGCCGCAGTCAACCATTCCATTACAGGGCTCACCCACTCTGAGAATGGGGAAATAGAATAAGCCAGGGACCCCAATGGGGTTGAGAAAGGGGGATACTCAGCCTCACTGGAATCAGACCGCAGACATGGTTGGATGAGGAGAATGAGAAACTAAGAGGGCCAAAGCTCCCCTGGCTGGCTGGATGGGCAGGGGAAGCCAGGATCCCCAACTCTATTTGGGTTTTGAGGAAGCTCCTCATCATCCTGTCCATATTGGAGGGCAAAAGACTCCTCAAAGATCTAGAGAAGGAATAGGAGTGTGTAGACTTAGAGGGAGATCTTCCTGACCTACTTTGATGTTCAGGAGTATGGCTTTGATGTCTCTGAGTTGACTGCATCATCTGTTCGGAGGTAGAAGGGACAACTACCTCTTCCAAGACTATAATAGGATCAGATGATTCTGTCAGATGTGAAGGCCTAGCTGACCCAGCAGATGGATCCAGTGAAATGGTCCGATCCAGGCTGGCCTGGTCTTGGTCAGATCTGATGGCCTCTGATCTAGAGAGGCCCTGGATCCAAGAGACAGCTCCACAGCTCTGAGCTCCAAAGACCTTGGATGCAAGATGGACTGGGCTGGAATCTTATCCAGAGACTTAGGATCTGACAGCTGTGGTTTCTTAGAGGGAACTAGCTGGAGAGAAGGGGGTCTTCCTCTTCAGACTGGAAGAAGAAGCTTTTGAGGGGGAAACAAATGGTCCCCCCTGGGCCAGACCTTTTAACAAGAGTTTGTTGTGACACTCTGCTAAAGCCCTGGGGTTAAATTCGGCACAAATGTTGCACTCAACCTCCAGGTGTGGAACCCCCAAGCAATACAAGCACTCCTCGTGTGGGTCAGAATTTCCGACTGCACAAGGAGCATTTCTTAAAGCCAGAAGGCTCATCAGGCATAATTCAAACCACTAAACTACTAAAAAACACACCAACCACAATAACATCATAGCCCTAACAGCTACAAGAGAAAAAGGGCACCAAAACCCAATGCACACTAACTAAAAAATGAAAAACTAAACTGGGGAAGGGAAGTAATAAACTACAGGAAATACTAACTCACAGCACCAAACTTCACTCGAAAACCCTCTGTAACAACTACACAAGGTACGAGAAAAAAGAAAGAAACACTTATCTTGCTAAAGCAAGTGGAACACATGTCTACACAGGATAGACGGCAAATGAGATCTAGAGGTCAGAGGGCAGCAGGGCATCATGGGAGAGGGAGGAGCTAGAGCCTTGGATCTATCTGTAGTATGTTGTCGGCTCGGATCCGATATCAGATCCTAGACCCTATGGTGATGAATGGTGACTTGGATAACATTAAATGCATTTTTTGCAGCTGCTTATTTAAATATAGTGAATTGACATCTACGCATCAATAGAGAAATGATAAATGCCATTATGAATGTAAAACTAGTCCTGTTCCCCCAGCTTTAGCATTCTGCTGGTGAAGATAATTTAGTCTAACTACACCTGCAGTTCAAAAAGTGAAAATTCAAAAGCAAACATTTCTTCCTCTCCCAGCCTCAGCAAATCCATGGTGAATGACCTACACCAAAAATTTCAAAAACCTGCACTCCAAAATTCAAAGTAAAACCAGTGGTAGTTGCCATTAGGAGGTTTTGAGGCTTCTGTTCTGACAAAAATGCACCCACGAACAGAACATCTGAATTCACAGTATTATACTTTATGCTAATCACATGGCAAGACCCCAAGATTAGGAATCTGAGTTCTCTGGTAAAACTGGCAGAGTTGACTACAGAACAGGTGAAACTGTTAAATTTGCTGCTGTATGCATTGGCATCTGCCCTGAGGATATTTTTCTGACTCTGAATTTCAGGATTATAGATATTCAATGACGATGAATCTTAGTAGATCAGTATGACTCAGATGAGGAAAGAATCCTAATGTCCTTCCTGTCCAATGGGAATGCAGCAGTCATTGAAGTACTGAGACAGAGAAACTGAATGAGATTAGAAGGAAGTGGGAAAAATCCAGCAGTGTCCCTGCTTCCACACACACATGCACACAGTTAAATTCTCTCACACACTGTAAAATGCATGGTCTTATAAAATAAAAGAATGTAAAAAATAGGATGTGCATAATTACGATGGGAAGAAGGAAATGGAAAAGAGTCAAGACTCTAGGAAATACAGAAGAGAAAAAAAAGACTTTTTATCAAAAAACAGGACTTGACTTTAAGTTCAGTATGTAGCAATCTACTTTTCTCTACCCTGCGTGCCCATATCCAGTGCCATAGCTATTGTGTCAGTTTATTCTGCACTTGTGTGATGGCTTACAAGCATCTCAGTCTATTTTTACATGTCTTACTTGTATTTTATACAAGCTCTTATCTTTGTTGACCTGTAAGCTCTGCACAGCACCCAGTCCCAGAATAATTCCTGCTGAAATTCTAAGAGCCGTGATTCCAGTTATTGGAAGTGAAAGTCGGAATGGGACTAATGTATACTTTGCCTGAGGTGTACTACCTTCAAGTACTCCCTTTACTACAAGGCACAGCCATCTCAGAGTTAGTCTAAGTTAGTAGAAGTTGGGGGCATAATCCTCCACATCAGAGGTGTGTAGGGTAAGTAGAAGTGGGGGCATAGTCCTCCACATCTGAGGTGCATAGGGGCATCAGCCCTGCAAAACACATTTGGAAATTCACTGTATCATTATTCAATTTTTTTTTTTTTTGGCATGTCAGGACTTGTAAGATCACAACTGTAAATAGGAGTCTCCACTGGCACATGTTCAAATGCACAAAATTGCAGGTGTGTTGAAAGTGTCCTCCATCTCATTTTATTTGGCACTCATCATGGTCAACTTGTGTTTGTGTCCCCTTCTACACTGTCCAGTGTTGTACATAGTCTTTTGAACAATGTCTTTTGCTGCCATGTTCTGCCATCTTATCTTGGTTATTTTATTTATTGCAGGCACATGGCTGCTGCAAACTCCCCAATTATAGACAAGCAATGCTATTCCGCAAGCATGATTGGCTATACCCAGCACAACTAACCAGCACAACTATAACCAGCACAACTGCTCCTCCCCTCCCTTCTTTATGCAGCCCCTGTGCTCACCCATATTCAAACTACTACCTTAAATAAACTCCATCAAACTTACCATAAGATAGCTCGATTTATCACTAACTCTCGCTACAATACTCATCACTGCCTTACCCTAAACTCTCCCAATTGGCTTGAATTCCCACATTTATTGTTGTTAGCCCAACTTCAAATGTTACATACTATTCTCTATAAACCTTCAGCATGTCCTGCTCTCTCTTCCTTCATCACCATCTACTGTCCACCTCGTACCCTCAGGACACCAAATCAGCAACTACTATAAATATATTATTCCATTAAATCAGTGGGTAAACTCCTTTATAAGTACTTTGTGGTCCAAGCCTGGAACAAACTTCCTAGAGACATATGTTGTATTGTACACCCATCTCACTTCAAAGAGAAACTCAAACTGCATCTACTTAACTCCAAAACCTGCCCCTGTCAAGCCCCCACTTAACTTCCCCACCCTATCTGTTTTTCTCCTCCACTAAGACATAGGCATTTCCCCCTTCTGTGAATGCTTACTTGTCTGATGATGTCTAATCTCAACTGTTTGAATTTCTGAACTTGCTGTAAATATGTACATACTTAGCTACTCTGCTTAATTTAATAACTGTACTTCCTTGACTTAAGATTTTTTCTGTGTAAAATCTCCTTATGTTGTTATTACTTATTTGTATGTATAACTATTTGCATTTTATTTTATAAACTGTATTTTTTCTTGGAGCTTTTCTCTTAGGGTCTCCACTGAAAATGGGCCACAAGCCCAGCTGGACTAACACGGTTAACAAATGTCAAATAAATAAATAAATAAATAAATAATAACTGCATTATACAGTTTGAGGCCCTTATCAGTTCCTCCTCTGCTTTGTGTGTATACCACCTGCCAACTGTACCTCAGGTCCCAATATGGTTGTGTTATTGTAGATATGTGTCTAAATAGTATGCTTATTTATGAATCACAGAATGTTTATAAAGTGGTGTAGCCTGTAGGCTCAGTGAGTGTCTGTGAATCATGCTATTTTTTTCTACTGCAGCACTAAAGTTCTTACTATAAGAACCATTCTGAGTCTCTGGACACCTTACAGCATTCATCTGGACATGAACAGAGCATGAGTTTAACCATACAAATCTGAATCCACAGTACTGACAGTTCCAAGAAAAAGCTTGTATATTATGCAAATGCAGTAGCTAAAGGGTACAGCTGAACTTTAGGCTAACTAATGTTTTCTTCACTATGAGAAGCTGCACACATATATGTGCCAAAACACTCCTCCTTTGCAAAGGGCATGTCTTTAGAAGGCAGCCTTCTCTGATGCTGATGGTCTATTCTTTCTCATATAGGCTGACCATTTGCATGATAACTGCTGTCTTAAACTACCACTGGCACAGAAATTCAAGGAGTGAGCAAAACACCTGAAAGCTCATGCAGGAATGCAAACAGCTATATTGGTTACTGATAGGTAATACAGAATCCTTTGATACTGACTGCATGACTACATATTTACAGAAAAGGTAGCACCAATGTAACAATAAATATACATATCTATTCTACTGACGTTCAAATGGTGCCAAGACTGAGGAACAGCTGCTTGTTTAATCCCTCTTTATAGTTTCTAACCTAACTTTAAATTTTACTTGCTGCCACCTGCCTCTTGGTTGACAACCAGGCATCTCACTCTAATTGTCAGTGTTCAATTACCCATTATTCTGCAGGGCACAACATCAGTACAAGTTCTTTTTCCACTTCTTTGAACTCCATAAATAGAGTAAAGGAGTGTCAATGTCTTCACTAAAGTGGTGTCATGAAATAAAGTGCCATCACAAAGCAAATATTAACAGTTTCAAAGCCAGGACAGCAAGCAAAATGACACTGGGCAGTGGCTATGGGTGATCATTTTTTCTCCCACAATGAATGCAATTTCAGAAAAAAAATTGCATTGTGGGGATAAGAGCTGCCAAAGCTAGAAACACAGAGAGCTTTTAGTATGCACAGGAATACTTCATACAGTTTTACACAGAATGTTGGTGGATTTGAAGTACCAATAAAATTATTAGAATTTTGAGATGATCTAAATAAAAGTAAAAAAGATATATATTTATGTTGTTAGACTGTTCACTCTTACAGTTTCATTGGGACTGTGTGTGATGCACTATTGTGTCATATTGTACTGTACTGTAAGTAACCATTCAATAGCAACAGTAGGTCATTTTCCACTATGTGTTAGTCTAATTTAAGGATTTCTAATGAATGCTGAAGATTTATAGACATGTCCATCTTGTGTGTGCATGTGTGCGTGTTTTGTACACCAGCATATATCTACATGCTAAAGTAAGTGTTAAGGCACTTTAGCAATTCGTCTATTTAAACTTTAAATGAAATATCTCCTATAATATACAGGCCCTTTCTTTAAACATTTTCATTCTCCTGGTAATTCACAATTCACCCTTGCTTCGATTCAGAGATGTTCATATTTTCAACGTATTAGCCAGGCAGGTAGGTAATCATTTGAAATATCAGGACCCACTAGAGTGAGTCTCGAAATATGGAGACTGAATGGCCAAAAGAACATACTTACATATACTAAGTCTAAGATGCCATTTCTCAGAATATTCCCTTTTCTCCAAGATATGGTGATTTCAGAGTTGGTATACATGTTTGGAATTGGGGGGGGGGCTTGTCTAACACATGGGGGTTGCAGGGGGGGCCCTCTGCGAAAAGAAGCATTAAGGAGAATAATTATTTTTGAAATTCAATCTTCTGTGTTTTCAGTCTTTTTTTTCTGTGTTTTTAATATTGAGCCATCTGGACATTATATTTAATACAATCTTTGTCATGGTGCTTATGCAAATATTCAACTGTATTTGAGTTATGGTTATTATTTTGTAACTTACAATGTAAGTTTGGATGACCCTGTTATGAATTTCAGTTTTCTCACTGCCATGGACTGACTGCATTTTGTTACCTTTACATGCAATAAAAGTTTTCAAAAATTAAGATTAGCAAAATAATAAAAAAAGAATATGTACATACACGCACATGTCATGACAGTTTTCTCTTTGTGTAATAGCAAGATAAATTGAGCAACTCTTTTCTTAGTTTTAGGTTCATATTTCTGTCCTAAAGCTCTCAGGACCCTTTCTGATGCCAAATTTAAGTTATTATTAGCACAAAAGAGTATGCTGAGAATCTCAAAGCATTTCAAAAGTATTTCTGTGTGCTACTGTTCCTCTAGATCATCTTCCTGGATAAAAGCCAGTTGCTGTTGTTCTTTGCAGACCTTTTATTAATTGTTCATATGAAAGTAATATTCCCAGTTTGTAGGCTTCCATGGCAACAGTAAGACACCAAAAACAGAGAGAAGCAAAGAATCACCTATCCTACAGCAATAAAAATGGTTAGAAAGGATTGTGTCCTAGTAAAATGTAAGTATCAGTGCAAAAGCAAAAGAATGCGTTGCTCACTGAATGCACTCTATAATAAAGCTGTTGATTGATTGGATAAAACGTATGTGATAATGAAAACTTGAATGCAATACACATGACTTAGTATTACATGTTTCTCAATGTCTTCATTGAGAAGGGAGTTTTAATACTAACTGGAACAAATGGATTTTACATAGCCTTAAAAATATAGCACTGAAAGATTTGTATTTATACCTGACCTAACAGTTTCACAAGATATGAACTGCAACAGAAATATTTTTCCTCCCTGCAGCTGACCACCATCTGCCACCTGCTCGTCTCCTTGTTCAGTAGGTCTGCCAGATATGTCTTAGCCTCCCCAAGGCTCAACTGGACACCACATCCATGGTCAGTGAGGAGATCAAGAATGCTGGAGAGCCGCATCATACTGTTGCCAGGCAATATGCCTTTAGCCTTGGTACCATGAGGCAACCTTGCAAGCTCTGTAAGTGCAACCTTCAGAAGGTGTGTGCTGACTTCTGAGCATCCCAAACCTTGCAAATGGCTTTTGCCACATGGTGCTTACCAAGCTCTTAACACCACTACTGCTGTGAATCTAAGGCTACCTCCCTCTCCTCAGGATGTGTGAGCTGATGTCAATTTTGACTGCTCACTCACATCTTCCCCCTTTGCCCCCTACAGCACCAGTCCTGCAAATCAAACCAGGCTTGTCTAAAGTACAGTAAGTACTTTATGCTTCTGCACCACTAGGCTGCTTGGAACTATTTTTGTGTTTTAACGACTTTAGGATGGTTAATAAAAATTAAAAAGATATTTCTCAGTTTTAAGGTTATAATTTTATGAACTTGCTCAATAAGAAAAACAGTGAATGTTTTCACATATACACTACTAAATGTCTTTAATAAGCATTTATTTTAATCCATCTTAGCTAACTTTCCACAATTGCATGCATTCATTTATCTTACTTCAAAAGTTAGGCTTATGGTATTTCACTGGCTAGAATTCCTCACGTTTGTCAGAGGTTTCATAGTGTAAACCCATATTTCAAGATCCAGGAATTAGAGGGAGTTATGATCCAAACTTCTAAGTGTCAGGCTTCCCCTGGGTAATCATACTGATGTGGGAAAATATTTTCTTTGTAATTTATACTTCCTTTGGGCTACAAGCATGCAATGACTACTGCATATGCTATGTTCTCATGTAAACTACACTGACTGGCATCTCTTCCTCCCTTGCGCTATCACTTGATGCTGAAGACTCAAAGGAATCACATTTCTGGCCTCCATCACGGCATGTACCATGATAAACAGAGCTATTCCTACACATCTATCTGATATGTAGGCTATTACCTGAAGCCAGGCCACTGGCAGCAAAGGCAAACACATTTGCCATTCATACTGAGCAGATCTGTGGTGGTGCAGCGGTAGCATTGTTGCCTCACAGCAAGATGTTCTCCCATTCGATTCTCAGCTGGAGTGCGGGGAGTGTCTTCTGTGTGGAGTTTGCATGTCCTCCCCGGGGTTGGGTGGGCATTTGAAAGACATGCATAAATGGGCATGCCTTCGTTGAAGGTTGGACATTGAGCTGGCACCTCGGTGTTCATGAAAATCTACTGCCAATCATTAGCGGACCAGAGTTCCGCTGTGGCAACCCCTAACCGGGAAAAGCCGAAAGACAACACACACACTGAGCTAAAAAAAGAAATAATTTTTGTCTA
Organism: Protopterus annectens; assembly: GCF_019279795.1. Lineage (NCBI taxonomy): Eukaryota > Metazoa > Chordata > Ceratodontiformes > Protopteridae > Protopterus > Protopterus annectens. The sequence goes on along the minus strand of NC_056750.1, from coordinate 612,313,852 downwards.
GACATAAAAAATGACAACAAATATATTCAAAAAGTGATCTGAAGCATGTACATATGAAAACTTTTGAGTTAAATAACTACTAATTGTCACAGTTACAAGCCTGTGTTATCAAACTGAATATAAGCTACCACTTTTAATCTTAGGCAGGAGAACAAAACAAGTTATTATGTATAAATTCCATGTATATTGTAAGCAAAAATATTTTAAGTTAGTCACTTTTTTTACTAACAATCAAGGAGTACAAATTGAGCTCAAAAATAGAGCTGGAGAATTTGCATTTGTTGGGTTACACGACTCACTGCAATGAGGCAGTACTTTTTGACATTTTAAGCACTTAAGTCAGAGACAGACTACTGAATCTGATTTAACAACTGAAAAAGCACAATGTCCTGACAGGGCAGGTACACTAACAAATTTAAAAATAAAAAAAAGAGTCCATATAAAGTTGAATGTCAGTAAAACAAAGACAAACAGTTGTTTATGTCTTAAAGCTAAGCTAGAAACTTATATGTGAAACATAACTAAAATCAGCACTATGATTAAATCCAAGATGGTGAAATAGATGCACATTTGGAGAGTGTTACAAATATTCTGAGTGTGGTTATAAGTGTAAGCGCATAATAAAAGTGCTGATAATGTGGCTGTTTTAATCATTTTTCAAAGATGGGTAAATGATGAAATAAAATTAAAACAAAGAATGTTATTAATAGACATAACTTATTCTGCTGGTCAGAAATCCTAGAAATTCAAGGCCAAAATATTCTTCTGAAGCTGGATTCAGGAATTGGGTGGAGTATTATTTCTGAATCTTTCTTCAAAACACTGAAAGCTGAATATGTCTGCTTATCTCTAAGATTTGGGGAGTGATCTACTACAATATTTAGATCATGAGCTGAAACTATGGACAGATTATACTTTTGTATGATAGAAAATATAGGCATTTATTTTAGACTGTGTACAAGGTGATATTATTTAACCAAAAATACTTGGTTGAATTGCTTGTGGAAAAACTAAGATAATGAGAAGGGCGCACATTGTTTGGACAGAGCAGTTCTGCTAGTGCCAGAGTTTTCTATATGACAAACTCTAAGAATATTCCAGTGCAGCCAAAATGCTGAAGTTCCTAATAACAAGCAGACATGCAAGCTGAACGTTTCTAAAATTAAACAGCATCATGATCAGTTTATGTCCAGAAGTAATATCAAGCCTGCTTAAATATGTTTGGAGTTAGATAAAAATTAAGTTTTAGGTAAGTAAATCTGGAGGAGAAAGCTCATAATTGTCTGTGTTTAAAACACCACTGCATAAATGAAGAGTTCTGAGTTTACCATTTCATATATCATATGCACCTGAAGTTTTTCAAAGGACAATTAAAGAAGTAATTGAAGGTTTACCTGGTATGGTAACTATAATCAGTGACTTATTTGTTTGGATTTCCACCAAACAGAAGAAATTATTCTAAATTCTCAAACTAATTGGCAGGATGAGACAGACAGGATTAAAGCTTGATAGAGTTAAAGGTGAGGTTTATGTATTCCATCTTTAAAAATATGGGTTGCACTATGACTTTTCATGGTGTCAGTCTTGTCAATTATTCAGAGAATGCCACTGTAAATATGCAGAAGTTCAAGGACAAGTGTCCTCTAGTTTTTCCAGGATTGCAAAAACTGTTTTTTTCTTTGACAGATAAAGTAAGTGATATCTGCCAGTATCTCTTCATGAAATAGTGTTGTCTATTATCTGACCTCCCCTAAGTTTTCTATCAACTCATCATTTCAGGTCATAAGTTAGGCATTACCTATTAAGCTTTAAGTATAGGCAAAGGTGGAGGGACTGTAGCTAACCAATTTTGCAGATGACTATAAATTGGGTGCAATAATTGACTCTCCAGCTGACACAGACATCCTGCAAAAGGATCTCACAGAGACAAACACCTGGTGTCAAAGTCACAGCCTCAGGCTAAATGCCAAAAAATGCATAGTAATCCCATTTGGGAAAAACAAAGTACCTACAAACTACCACATAGATGGGAATCCACTAAGGAAAGAAGAAGTAATTAGGGACCTGGGTACCCAAGTAGATAGCATGCTCTCCTTTGATAACCACATAGCCAAAACGGTCAGCAAATCATTCTATGTGGCACACCTGATCAAAAAGGGTTTCTCATCCAAATTCAAGGAGGTGATTGTGCCCCTTTACTCCTCACTCATTAGGCCCATAATAGAGTACAATGCCCCATTTGGGATGTACCTCACTAGACACCTGCAACAACTAGAAAGACCACAGAAATACCTCACTAAGAGGATTAAGGGCCTTAAACAATTACCCTATGAAGCACGACTAAAAAAGCTCCAGCTCTTCTCAGTCGCTTACCGTCTTCTCAGAGGTGACCTATGCCTGACCTATAGGGCCATGTCAAACCCTGAACCAATGGACATGCTTCACCTCAAAAAAATGAGATCCCTCAGAATCACTCATTCTAGCAACTTGAACCGATGTACAACAATAAACAGGACATGCTGGAGGGATAGATTCCTGTCCCAGTGACTCCCCTCACTCTGGAATAGAATCCCAATCCATATTCGACAGAGCTCCTCTCTGACCCTTTTCAAGAGAAATCTTGATGAGTGGATGGGTAATCGTAAGTTCTACCCTGGGATCACTTCAGGAGCCCTGTTGACAGAGGCCCAGGTTACTAATCTAATGGGGAGGCGAAAGCCATCACTCTGTGGCTAGGCTTATAAATGCCCATGGGCAGATAGCCTAGTACTTACCTATGAACCTATGAACCTATGAAATGTAGTGCTTCGACATTTCATTTGTACAGTATTTTCTCTCTCTGTGATTATAGAAGTGTAATGGGTAGGAAATGTTTTGGATTTGTCTGTTTTGTCTCTGGCTGAAACTGTAATTGGTCATTTTTGATCAGTATTCTACCCTGGATAAACAAATTCTAGTAGACAAATAGGTATATAAGATAGATAGATAGACAGACAGATAGATAGATAGATAGATAGATAGATAGATAGATAGATAGATAGATAGATGAATGCTATCCTATTTTCTAAGCTCGTTACAGAGTCTGATTTTCCATTTGGTTTAGGGACTATCGTTATTTGGATGCTCCAGTCACTCTGTAACTCTCCTGTCATGCCTAGTTTGAATATTGTTGAACACATTTTACTTTTTTGTGATCCTTGTACTCTGTAGAGTTTCAGTCTAACCTTCATTCCAGGGGTTGTCTCTATATTATGTCTCTATATTATGTGCTGTTATCTTAGTTCTCCCAGACATTTTTCAGTACAATTCTTTATTATGTTCTCACATCTTGCTTTTGTATTTTTGACAAGGATTCTTTTAGCTGAAATTCAGGTAAAGATTTCATGGTCTCTCTGTTATGAGCTTCAGCTTGCAAGCTCTCTGTAGAATGCTCTACTTCTTCTTATATCTTCATTACATTGATGTGACAAAATTTGTTCTATCTTTCTCTTTCCTGGCTGTCTAACCTTATAATTGACTGCATTTATGTTTCTATGACCTCAAATGACCCTTGACATCTCACCAGGAAGCTGTTTTTCATGGAGGGGGGTGTACCCGATCTCCTGAATAAAATTTTCTGTGTCCGTCATTCTTACTATAAATTCACTGTTGCATTTCCTGAGCTCTCTCCATGTGCTCCCTTACTATGGGTGTTACTAGGTTTAATCTATGCTGCAGACTTATACAGAGTTCTATCATACTTTTAAATTATGTTTTATCCTCTTCCCAAGTTTCATTAGCAAAACCAAGCAGACATCTCACTGGTTTTCCTTACAGAAGTTCAAATGGGTAACTGCAGGTGAAGCTTGTGGCACCTCTCTGATTGTAAACAGCAAGTAGTGTAATAATTAATCCCAGTTTTTATTTTCTACATTGACATCTTTCCCCATCATGGATTTCATGTTTTATTAAACCTGTACACTAATCCATCAGTTTGTCAAAGGAAAACAGATGTATTCAACTGCTTGAAAATAAAGTAGTGATATTAGTGATGCAGTATGTTTGACATAAAGAGTGTGCCTTGATCAGAAAGTATAGCTAAAAGACTTGCCACTCTGGGAAATAACAGTGCCACTTCTCTAGCGATAGCTTTAGCATTAGATTTGTGTGATGGCATAGCTTCTGGAAATTTGTTAGCATGGTCCTTTATAGATAGTATGTATCAATACCCACTGCTAGATTTCATTAGTGGACTCGTGCTGTCCATAGCAATACATTCAAATGATACCTCTGGGAAAGGCTTTAGGATCAAGGGACTTGTATATCCAGAATTGAATGCAGCTTTCTGGTATTTGGGATAAGCAGAATAGAAGGTTTCTGGTTGATGCTTGAAGATGAGCCATATGATAAACTGGCCCATCTGCAAGCTTTATAGCCTCACTTAGAGAAATAACAATGAGAATCAGAACCAACAGAATGTAAGAGAGAGACAAAGAGGAAAAGAAGAATGAAGCAAAAGATAGGTAAGTGTGTCTATATGTGCAGGGGTAACAAATGCAGTCAGAATTAATAAAAATGACTAGTTTAACTGTTGTCCCCTAGAACGATTAAGTACAGAATATTAGTTTGTACCATAAAGAAATATAGTGTATATTTAGAGCAGAAAAATAAGAAGGAGATAAATTTCAAGACACATATTTACAAGAAGTGGAGGCTGTCAATTAGTTCTGAGGATGCATGTGGAAAGGAAGAGGAAAGATGCAAAGATATTCATTATAATAACTGTCATAAGTAAGAGCAGACAATGACTATATTAGCAAGAAGAAAAGAAAGCACATTAAGGACATTCATTTTATAGAAAGTTAAGTTACCTGATACAAGCTTAAATGTATTCCAAACCCTGGTGTGCATGGATTGAGGGGTGGGTACAGTGAGAATTAAGAAAGGGTTCAAGACTCTGTGGAATCAGCCCTTTGATCCTCAACTGTGGTAAAGAAAGATATGTGAGCTATAGATAGTAATACACAGGATTCAAGAAAAAGATGGTGATGAAAGTATACCAAAGATCAAAATAGCATAAATATTTATAAAAAGAAAATGAGAAAGAGAGAGAGAGAAAGAATGAAAAAACACAGTCCTCTTTCAGAAATCAGCAGATAAAAAACAGGAAAAAAATTCTCAGAAAAAAGGTCAAATGGAGAAGAGAAGATAAAGAAAAATAGAGAATTATGAAGAAGATGTCAGAAAAAAAATCATGAGATGGTGAGAATAGTAAAACTATTGAGTGAATTTTCTTGTTTTTTATTTTCGGTCAGAATAAGTTAACATCCAAGACATTAAATAGCCTAACTGTGGCAGAAAGGTGTGAGTATATGAAGAAGGAAGGCAGTGAACAAAATGTCTCTTGGACTAAGTGCAGATATTGACCACAGAGAGCATTTAGCAGAATGCATTCTATACAGTACTTATGTATGGATAAGGAATGAGTGATGCCACCTTCCAATCTATGTTCCATAGATTCCTAAGTTTTGTCTTTGATAAATTCATATGTTCATAGGTAAATACTAGACTAGCTGCCATTGTGGACCATCGTAAGCCTAGCCAGTTTCCATTCTGGTGCCCAGATTAACGTATCCTATTTAGTTAGAGATTGGCCATACCCATCCCATGGCTGATAATTATATGTCAGCCCTAATGAGAGTAACTTCGATCATACCATATGTAACTTAAGGGAGCCCATGCATGGGATAAATTATTTAATAGTTGCCTCTGTCCATTAGTAGTACAGAGGACAGTCCTGGGGTAAGTTTTCTGTTTCCAATCCACACATTCAAGATGTGCCTGAATATGGACAGGGATGAACTTTGTTTTATGTGGTTGGGGTGTCTGTTCCAAAGCAGCAGTATCTTCTATGAGATATACCTGTCCCTCCAAACCATTCTGTTTATGTTTCAGAAGAGGTTTATTTTCCTAGATTAAGTATTTCTGATGCCATTTGACTTGCTGATGTGTAGTAAATGCATCAGTATTGGGACAGAGGATGACTTGTATGCCAGACTCAGGTCACTTCTTAGCAGTATGTAGGATTCTGAGGGGTCTATACTATAACATCGAAGTCTTACAACTTTGAATGTTATAATATCGAACCCAGTAGAGCGAACGCTGGAAATAGCGAAGCTGCAGAACACCGAATACTTTCCTAGGGAAAGTATTTGGTGGGCCGTTTCTGCAACTTTGCTATTTCCTTGGCTGGGGAGCGAAGGTTACGGACCAGGTTAAGGTAAGTGAGTGAACGAAGGTGAGTGTGCAATTGGGTGTGGGTTAGGGTGTGGGTCAGGTAAGTGTGCGACTGTGTGGACATGAGGATTAGGGTGGGGTAGGTGAGTTAGGGTTAAGGAGCGGGTAAGGTGAGTGTGCGATAGTGACGGACCTTAGGGTTAGGGTTGGGTTAAGGTAAGTGGATAGCTAGTGGTGTATGTATGGTTTAGTGTAGGGTTTTGTAAAGTGTGTGTGCGTGGATTATTTATTTTGGTGTGCTTGTGTTGTGTATATGTTTGTCGGAACAGCAAATTTTTTCCCTGGGAAAAAATTTGCTATTCTAACTGTTCGGTTTTCTGGTGTTTCGCTTTACTGGGTTCAATATTATAACATTCGAAGTTGTAAGACTTTGATGTTATAATATAGACCCGATTCTGAGTATAGTGACAGAGCTTAGAGTCAGTCCATATAGGACATGTTGTTTAGGTCTTATATCCTTTTAGTAAGTCTTCTCTGTGGGCTTTATAATTGTTGCATGTTCTGGAGAGATACATGCCAAAGTGAGAATTATACTCAATGACTGACCTAATGAGGGCTGAGTAAAGAGGTACAATGACATCCCTAGATCTAGACAAAATCACTTTGTTTAAAAGCTGTACAATATAGAAGGAATTTCTTATAACAATGGACATATGTTGGTCCAAATTTAGGTCACTGCCCACATAAGTTACCAATTGGCAAACAAATTTAGGGGTGTATTGTCGATGTGGTAGTTCCCTGGGGTTGATGACTTCCTGATAGATACAATAATGCATTTTTTGGCATTTTGTTTCAGTCCATGATTTTGGCACTAGTTATTTATCTGGGACAAATCTTTCTACAGGATGGATAAGTAATTTGGAGATTCAGTGACTGCTCCTAGCTTCAGTCATCTGCAAACTCAGTCAATCAGAGCCCTTTGGTATTATTTTTTACTTCAGAAAGTAGATGTCAAACAGGAAAGGTCCCAGTACAGATCCCTGGGAGACTTCACTGGTGACTGGTCTCTTTATGGAGGTAACTCACCCTATTTTGATTTCCTGTATCCTAAGTGTGAGCCATTTAGCAATCCAGTGGATGACATGAGGGTTTATTCACAGTTTATTTAGCTTTTCTACTAAGGCTGTGTAGGAAATTGTATCAAAGCTTTGACCAGGTTGAGGTATGTCATGTGTACTGTTTTGCACTCCTCAATTGCTTTGGTTGCCTTTAAAAAAAGGGGTCTGTATCATATGAGCAAATCACACAAATTGCGAACGCTCAAAATATAAAACTTACTGGACCTCGAACTTCCTATTGTGGGGGGCTGTGCAACCACACCCCCCACTAAATATATATTCCAACTCTGAGATCACACTACAGTGAGGAAAGGGCAAATATCCCATTCTTCACTGTACTGCGATCTCAGAAAAAGCACTTTGAGTAGTACATTCAATATTATGAGCGTTCACAATTTGTGCGATTCGCTCATATAATATAGACCCAAAAAAAGTCCAACAGGTTGATTAAGCATGACCTGCCCTTGATGAATGCAAACTGAGACAGGTCCAGAGACTGAAGGTTCCCTATGTCTTGACTGATTAGTTCCATGATAAGTCTTTCCATGGCTTTGTGTATAAGACTAGTAAAACTTATGGATCTGTAATTGCCTGGCTCTGTGGAAGGTCCTCCCTTTTGCAGGGAAATGACTATAGCTGCTCTCCAGTCTCTTGGTACAAAATCTGTATGGAGCCTGAGATTGAACAGTGTTGTTAAAGATGTAGCTAAATCATGCTTCATGCTATTTTAGATGCATCTTGAGATATTGCCAGGACCCATCAAAGCAGTATTTTTAGCTTTTGATAGCACTTTTAGGAGGACTTGGTCTTGTGTGATAACTAGAGGCAAGCTAGTTTTAGGTATATCTTGACGGACAGATGAAGGGGAGATAGGGGTAAAATTAGAATTAAATTTATCAGCCAGTATGTTCTCTATATCTTCAGCCTCAACATAGGTAACATCATTCACAATCTGCCAAGTGCATTGCTACATTGTACTTTTGAGATTACAAACATAACTAAAAAAGGCCCTGTGATTGTCTTTGGCTTGTGTAGCTATTTCAGCTTCAGACTTGGCTTTGGTGGATTTTATTAAGCTCCTGAGTTGTCTGTTCATTTTAATGACAATGGCTCTAACATTCTGGGAATTACTCTTCTTAATTTTGGTCAAACTTCTTTTCTTTTTATTGTAAAGCTTGTTGATATTATGGTTACACCATGGGGGTTTGTTTCTGGGATTTGCCCTGCACTTGTTCCATATTGTGGTGGTGCACATTTCTGCTTGTTCACTAGATTTAAATGGGTTTGGTGAGGAGTTGAAGCTTGACAATGTATCACTTAGTAGTAGGTAGTCTGTGTTAAAAAAAATCTAAAGGAACATTGGTGGAATAGGTTCATAGGTTCATAGGTTCATACTAGGCTATCTGCCCGAGGGCATTTACAAGCCTAGCCCATAGTTTTGTGGCTTACGCCACCCCTTTAGTATGAGGAACTATACCCATTATTTTGCTGTGCCTCTGTCGAGCAGTGACACTGAGGTAAGCCCTGGGGTATATCTGCGATCTCCCATCCATTGGTCAAGATTTCTCTTGAACAAGGCCAGCGAGGTGCTCTGCTCACATATACCGGGATTTTGTTCCACAGCATAGGGAGTCTTTGGGTGATGAATCTATCCCTCCAGCACGTCCTATTAATAGCTGTGTCGAGGTTTAAGTCTCCCGCCCTTGTGGCTCTGACGGATCTAGATTTTTTGAGGTGAAGCATATTCATCAAATCTGGCTTTGACATGGCCTTGTATGTCAGGCAAAGGTCACCTCTGAGCAAGCGGTGGCGACTGAATAGAGCTGGAGTTCTTTCAGTCGGGCAGCATAGGACAGATTTTTGAGACCCTTTATCCTTTTGGTGAGGAACTTTTGTGGCCTCTCCAGCTGCTGCAAGTGTCAGGTCAGATACATTCCGAATGGGGCATTGTACTCAATCATTGGTCTGATGAGTGATGAGTATAGGTAGACTATGACCTCCCTTGATCTAGATGTGAATCCCTTCATGATAAGGTGGGCAATGTAGAAGGTTTTCTTAACTACTTTAGCTACATGGGTGTCGAATGACAGGCTACTGTCAACCTGGGTCCCCAGGTCCCTGATAACTTCTTCTGTGCTCAGTGGATTGCCACCTATATGGAAGCTAGGGGTAACCTTGTTTTTCCCGAAGGGTATGACTATGCATTTTTTGGCATTTAACTTTAGGCCATGGCTCTGGCACCAGTTATCCGTTTCTGTGAGACCCTTCTGAAGGATATCTGTGTCAGATGTGTTTTCGACTACGGTGCCCAGTTTGCAGTCATCTGCAAACTTTGTCAGCCATAACCCTCCTGTGTTTGCTTGTACTTCGGAAAAGTAGATGCCAAACAAGAGTGGGCCCAGGACTGAGCCCTGTGGGACACCACTTGTGACAGGCTTTGAGTCTGACATGGCGCCAGCAACTCTGACCCTGTGGGTTCTGTCACTCAGCCAGTTTGCAACCCATCTTGTGATGTATGGGTTAACATTTAAGCTGATGAGTTTTTCAATGATACCCGAGTGGGGTATTGTATCGAAGGCCTTCGCCAGATCGAGGTAGGCTGTATGGACTGCCTTTCCCTCATCAATGGCTTTGGTGACTGTTTCGAAGAATTCAACCAAGTTTAAAAGGCATGATCTGCCTTTGACAAAGCCAAACTGGGTTGGATCCAAAGTCTGCAAATTCCCTATGTCTTTATTTATGAGGTCCATTATGATCCTCTCCATGGCTTTGCAGATAAGGCTTGTCAAGCTAATGGGCCGGTAATTTCCAGGGTCGGTGGAGGCACCGCCTTTGTGAAGTGGGACCACAGTCGCAGTGCGCCACTCCTTGGGTACGTATCCAGAGATGAGACTATGATTAAACAGCTGTCCTAGCTGTGGGTTTAATTCCTCCTTGAGTTCGTGGAGCACACAGCCGGGGACACCATCAGGTCCCATGGATGCTGTGTTTTTTGCTTTGGAGAGAGCAGTTCTCACTTGGGCGTTAGAGATGTTTGGGGGGGTTGCAATCATTTGGTATAGATATCTCTCCTTTTGGGGAGGGAAGAAGTTTGCACTGAACCTGTCAGCCAGTATGTTGGCAATGTCTGTAGGATCAGTAATCTTCACATCATTTTGAACTAGTTCTGAGCATATCTGGGAGTTTCCTCCCAGGTTTCTAACATAGCTAAAGGCCTTATGATTGTCTTTTGAGTCTTTAGCTATTTTTCTCTCAAAATTTGCTTTGGATGATTTTATGAGAGCTCTTAGTTTTTTACTTATAGTGATCAAAGGTGTCTTACCTTTTAAGGATTTTGCTCTATCTTGTAGTAGCTTCCTCCTTTTGTTGTAGAGTTTGTTTATGGCTGGGGTCCACCAGACTGGACGCTTGCCTTTGGTACAAAGAGTCTTTGTTTTGCTTGGGATTGCCTTATCCATGCAGTCCTGCAGGTGCTGGTAGAAGGCATTTGTAAGTGATTCAGCGGCTTGAGTACTGTTCTCCGCCGGCTCGGGGGCCTTAAAGGAGACCACACTAGTCTTTAGAAGTGTGAAGTCGGCTTTCGAGAAGTTCTTTACTGTGGTCTTTTTTATTTCAGGTGGGGGTGGGATGAGGACCTCCAGCGAGATTAGTTTGTGATCTGATCTCACCAGTGAGGGGTATACTTTCGGTGTTGAACATTGTGCTCCCATGTTCGTGATGATGAGATCAAGTATGTTTTCTCCTCTTGTGGGGATGGTGACTAGTTGTTCCATGGCATTTGAGTTTATGAATTCCAGGAACTTTTGGGCTAGGGTGTTTGGGCTTGAGTAGTGTTCCCAGTCTATATTAGGGTAATTGAAGTCACCTAGTATGATGGTGTTTGGAGATACATTTATCCCCTCCAGTGTTTTCAGGAAAGCCATGTGAGGTTCCTGAGTTTGTGAGGGTGGCCTGTAACATGCTACAATTTGCAGAGCAGTCTTGCCTATGGTTAATTGCACCTGGATGGTCTCCGATGCATCATGCGCTGCCACCAGTCTTGAGGTGTGGGTGTCCATGATGAATATGGATACCCCCCCTCCTTTCTTGGTATTGTCCGGATTTTGGGGCCGGAACGCATGATATGAGGTAAAACCTGATAGTGCTAGGGTGCTCTCAGGAGCCTTGAACCAGGTTTCTGTCACAGCACAGACATCGATGTTCTCCATACTGAGAAGGGCCTCGAGTGCGTGCATTTTGAGATTTAGACTTCTGGCATTGAGCAGCATTACCCTTAGTTTTTTTCCTTTTTTGTGTTCTAGGGTGGTAGGTTTAGAATTTGAGCCTTGCCTAAAAAAGGCACTATGGGTTCAATGGCTCTCTGGGTTCAATTTTATTTCAAAGGAGACTGCTTTATGTCAAAGCTAACAAGTGATGAAAATCCACAAGGTACGAGATGCTTCCATATTAGTAAGGACAAGATCCAAGATGTTATTCCCCTGAGTGAATTCTCTGACTAATTGTTCCAGGTCATTTGTATTGACAAAGTCCAGGAATCTCTCTGCTTCTGCACTAGTGGTTGTGTAGGTTTCCCAGTCTATAGCTGGATAGTTTAAATCAGAAGTAATTTAATGGAGTTACCCAGAGTTACCCAGAGCTAGGATGTTCCTAATGGTGGACAATCTTGCTACCTGGGGATCCAGAGATGACCCAAACTAATATAAAAAAAATAATATAAAAACCTAAAGACCGAAACATATTAATACAGTGTTTATCTGCCTCTACACAAATAAAGATCTCCTAAAGAGATTAACTGTCTCTTGAGATTTTTTCTGCTAGCAAGAATTCCTTTGCAACAGTAAGAAACACGCAAAAACTCATGCCAGTAGGCCAATGCTCATCCCACCTGTATGGTTTCGACCACAGATGGATGGCCACCAGTTGTTACTTACCTTAAGGTTTAGGGTATGAATAATTTGAATCACCTAGGAAAATGTTATAAGACTGCTGGGGACAATCAGCCACTAAACAAATCTGAGGTATAGCAGTCCAAAATGAGGTAAGCAATATTTTAGCTGCTAAAGCACAGAACAGATGCTATGTTATAGAGAGTATGCCACCAGACTTTAAAAAAAGGATTCTTAACAAACAGATTCAGGATGCTGAAGTCTATCTATAGATGTTTTTTGAGCAGGGCATGCAGATATTCTTGACAGAAAGGTCAGCTATTGTAAACATGAGATTCAAGAGTGCTGAAGGTTGACTACAGACATCTCATTCATTCAGGCTACCCCAGTAATATTCACAGTTAATAGCATGATTAGCCTAAAACATTAATTACCAAAACACTGAGATTGCACCATAAATAAATGCATGTTTTCAATTTTATGGAGGACGTAAGTATCTGTGGTAGATGGAGAAGTACTAATATATAAGTGTCAGAACAACTGCCAAAATGGATTTCTGTGTTTCAGACAAGAAACATGTTTGTACTTTGAAAGGCATAGATATAGTAACTATATATTGCCACTTTGAATAAAGCTCTTAATATAGCTTTATGAAACAAAGGAATATTATGTAAAAACTATATATTGCCACCTTGAATAAAGTTTGTAATATAGCTTTGTTATGAAACAAAGGAATATTATGTAACACTGTTTATCGAAGAGAAGCAGTTAGATTGTGTGTCCTTGTTTAGCTGCATGTTTTGAAGTTAATACAGTGTTGTTTGTGTACTGCACAGATGACATTATGGGAACGTACTGCTGTGTATGAGGAAATGAGAGGTGTAGCAACACTGACAAGACCGCATATTTCTACTGTCAATTAAGAACATAAATTGTGATGTTTAGGTATTTCTCCAAACTAGTCTGAACTTGTTTTCATGCACAAAAAGGTCTATAGTTCTGCCTTGTTAATTAGATTACATTAGACTATGTTAGATTTATGTTCATCTTCACTTTATGCTGCCACTTTCTTCTGCACAACAAATGTGTCAAACCGTTTTCATGCAGTGGATGTACTAATGATGGGTGGTAATAATGACTCTATTAACATTTCCACAGAGCTCAGCATCGCTTGGCATCCCCACCTGTATTTCAGGCAGAGTTAAGTACTTTTTTCAAAAAAGGAGACTTTTTTAAATTTATTTAGTGAACCGCTGTTGATTTCACATATCAGTTACAGCTTTTCTGCTTTTTTAACTGTCTGTCTTTTCCTAACCCCCCAACTATCTTTTCTGATAGGGTGTAAAAGCCTGTGTGCCTACAACATAAATAAACACCTTCCTCTTGATGACCAACATCGTCATCGCATTTCTTTTTTTTTAAACATAACACCTTTATTTTTACATTTTCATTTTACATACTGTACAGTCCATATGCATGGTGTATTCCTTTTTTCTGCTGATGACAAGTGGTTAAGTTTTAATATTGTTTTAAAGTTCTTTCTCTCTCTTTATATCATATACAATACCACCTGCCTAGTTTCAGCATTTACAGTTCTATTATCCCTTCCATTCCTCTTACATCCACAAATATTTAACAGCTATCTATCAAGTCCAAGGGTTCTAACCTAAAACTTTAAGATCTATGGACCTGGAATATTTTCATGTTTCACTTTTTCTACTCATTAATCTTCTATCCAGTGCCAGAGTTTTTACTATTTTTATTCCAAAACTCCTATTTCCTTTCTCCTCCTCATTGATGTGAACTACCCCTTCTTTGTACTCAGGTATCAACCCATGTGCAATATCCTAATTTTATACTTTCTGGGTGTATTTTGCTTAACAAAATCTCACTTCCCAAATCATATCAGGTGGCACGCAAGTGCAAATGAACTGCTAGCCATTCTAAACTATTTACAAGTGAAGTCCCTCTCTCTTCGGTCAAGCCATTCTCTCTATTTGTTATCTCTCTTTTCTCTTTTCCTGACCTGCCCCATTACTTTCTGGTTTGACTCTCACAAGCTAGTTTTCTTCACCCTTTCCTTGTTCTGTTATCTAGCTATACCATTTTTCCACTCATCTCTTCCCATCCATACTTATTTCTCTCTTTTCTTCCTCGACTACTTTAAGCAGCATTACTTCTACTTCTCCACTTGTTTCCACTTTCTTGTAGTTGCTTTTTTCCCCTACTGTTGCCTCAGTCATTATTTCTTTGTTATTATTCGATACAGAAGTATTAAAGCCTAAGGGAAACATCTTTGGAGTTAATTCGTTAATCTCTGGTATTTTCTCCTTCAACATACTTTCCAAGTCATTTTTAAAAACTTCATATTTAAAACAGTCCCAAAACATGTGCTTTCACATACCTAACTCCTCCTGGCATCTCCAACATACACCATCCAGTCCTGGAAACATCTTTGCTAACCTGTCTGGGTTATAGGAATACTTAAGCATGTATTTCTATGCAACAATCTGAAGCCTGCATGATTTGATGCAAACACATATAGGTAGTTTTATCACTGTCTCCCAAGTTTCTTGTTCAATGGGCAGTCCTATCTCTCTAAACTAGTGCTTCCTCTGCTTATCCAATTCCTTTTCTTCTCCTTCTTTTATCAAGTATCATCCTAGCTTTATTACACTTTAGTAGCCCTACCTTCAGTCCTTCTTGTTTCAATCTTCTGGATAAATTTCTGTGGCTCCTTCGCTTTCTCAGTAGCTATCCTTGTCTTATTCCAACTACTCTTCAACCCTTGCTAGTCCCACTCAAGGGTCCTGTCTAAATAATATTCTTCTTCATGTTCCTGTCAAATCTTTGCTGATCTGCTATGATTAACTGATTCCAGTACTGCACTATATACTTATTTGGATTACTATCTCCATCCACTAGTCTCATTTTGCTTGTCCTGCTGGGTACCTCCTATCACTACCACTTTATCTTTCCACTTCTGCTGTTCATGCTCCTTCCACTTTTTACTAAAAACACTTTGCATTTACCCATTCCACTGAAGCATTCAAGTCTTCTGTCTTCCTTTCTCATAGTGCTCTGACCATATCCCCCTCCTATACCAATTTTCTTCTCTATTACAAATAATTTTTCACAATCTGCTCAGTAGTCTGTGTCCACTACCCTGAGTATGTTGGTGAGTGAGCATGCCTGTATGTTCTGTAGTAGGCCCAGGACACCCAACTCCCTTTCTTATTACTCTCACTTATCTTCTCCCATGATACTCTTGCTTCCTCTCCATTCCATACAACAACCTGCTTAACCCTTTTCAGTAATGCTCCCTTTGGTACCAGGCAGAAAGCCTGCCCTCCATAAATAAACTGTGGCATAATGTACATTCAGATTACTTGCATATTTTGGTCCATATCTAACTTAGTTGCCTTCCATCCCCAAATTTGCTGCTTTATTCAGCTGAAAATCTTATAATCATAAGTAAAACAGAATGCCTTACATGCTGTGTCACTTATCCATATTCCCAGATATTTGATCTGGATTTCCCACATCATCTCCTCTCCCTCTTGCACAGTATTGGATGTTTATTTTCTATCCAAAGACTTTTACAAATGTTAGTAGGAGTTCCCACAGCTTTTCTGTCTTCCCTGTAGTGTGTCAGTGCCACCAGCACATCATCAGCATATAACATGATTTTCTTCTCTGCTTGACCCTACCTATAGCCTCTCAATTCAGAGACTCTGATTGTTTCTCCCAAGGATTCGATATGCATGGCAAACAGAAGGTGGAACAGTGGACATCCCTGTCTCTTTCTTCTTTCTATTTTTATAAGCTCCAACAGTCTGCGTCTTGCTTTTATTCATACTGTTGCTCCATTACACATTGTCCTTACCCAATATATCCATTCTTCTGGGTACCCTCAACTTTTAGCTACCTCAAACAGGTATCACCACTCTACCCTGTCAAACACTTTTTCTGCATTTAATGAGAGGAGATCTAAAGCTGAGATGAAGCCTGAAAAGGCATAGTGTTCTAAATTCCTGCATCTTACTAGGGAATAAGTGTTAAATGTATTTACTTCTTTTGCTGTACTTGAAGAGGAGAAAAGCAAAGTAGCATTTATTAGGGAAAAGTTTTGGAATTACTGTGAACCTAGGAAGAATATGCCATTTATTCACCATTTGCTCTTTACAAGGGTACAGGTTCATATAGAGACTAAGGAAGCGTATGTTATTGACCTGAAGAATAGATGGAAGGAGTATGAATTGAGGAGCTGCATGTTTCATTATTAATAGAAAATAGTTTGTGGTATAAGAAATGATCAAACAATGGGCAGGCTTTTAAGAAAACCAGATCTGATCTGATCAAAATTTGTGTATGTGTTCAGAGCAAGAGGAATTACTTCTGCAGAATTAGAAGAATTAACTGAGGAAATCAATATTATAAAATAAAATGTGAGCAAACTAAAAGGCATAATGAAAACAAGAAAGGAAATGTTGTAAAACTAGTGGATATGAAGAAGGATACAATGAAATATACACTTTGGTAGTATAAGAAATGAGAAAATCTTGTGCAGCTGAAATTCATGCCTCACATAACAAGCGTATGTATAAACTTTTGAAAAATATGTATATAATCTGTGCTAAAAAAGTCCCTTTTGAAAAGAGTTGTTAAAAACAAAAGAATGTGTGTGATGTTTAAGAGAAATATGAAAATGAGCAGCACCGACAGAACAGTCCCACTAGGCACTACTAAAGTGAAAATTAATGCAGTTAGTCTTGAAAATGCAGCAAAAGCAATTTATAAGTATGCAAGTCATCAGCTGACAGGAAAAGTTCAAAATGAATAAAGAAAATATTTAATTCAAACTAGACACAGATGTAAAGTGCAACATGTAGTCTGGAGAGCTATTTAAAGCATTGGAGCTACAAACTGCCAAAGAGGGCTATTCAGACAAAATTAATATATTCTGGCAACTGAGTGAAAACATTGAATTAAACTTTACCAACATGTGAATGCAAAAATAAAAAGTGTAAGATCCTGTTTCAGATTATAGTTTTTGGAGAAGTTTGTTCTGATAATATTTCTGGTTACTTGGCTTGAAAAAATTTAGGAATAGTAAAATAAATTCACAAATAAGAACAAATAGTGTACATTTACAGAAGCATTCACATAGTCACAAAATCACCTCCAATACTGTACAGAGCTGCAACAATAATATTCTGCATGAATATGTTGATTTGTTTGCAGGCTTGGGAGGTTTGTGAGGACAGTATACTATACAAATATAATGCAATGCCATGTCAATGACATATGCTCCAAATAAAGTAACAATTGCTCTCAAGAGTAGAAAACAGCAGACACTGAAGTGAATAGAAGTTTAAGTA
Source organism: Protopterus annectens (assembly GCF_019279795.1). Lineage (NCBI taxonomy): Eukaryota > Metazoa > Chordata > Ceratodontiformes > Protopteridae > Protopterus > Protopterus annectens. Next base: position 612,296,251 of record NC_056750.1, on the reverse strand, counting down.
GCATTAAAAAGCAGTTACAATACAAACTAGTAAACAGTGTGGTCAGTGTTGTGAAGCAATCTAAGATTCACAGTACCTTTAATCCACAAGATCTAAATAAAGAGGTTAAATGAGAGCATTAAGCATTGCTTAAAGTTGAGAAAATGGTCTCAATATTCCCAAATGCCTACTTGTTTCAGTGTTAGAGTCAAACTTTAGTTACTGGCAGATAAAACTAGATAAAGATTCAGACTGTATAGAATGAATATACCACTAGGAATGGTTGGAATCATTAGACATTCCATTTCTTATATCCTCAGTACCAGATGTATGCTGACCTATTAGTGTATGGTACAAAATGAGAAGAACATGAGAAGAGATTGATGTACCTGATAAAGAAATTAAGCAACATCATTTCATGCTAAATAAGAGTGACATCTGAAATACACCATCAGAGTAAATGAACCCTGATACAGAAAAAAGCCAAAAGATTAAATCATATAGCAGATGTTTCTAGAAATTATGCAAAGCTTGTACTTAGTATGTCTGATAAAAATGATCTGCAAACTATGATTGCCAATGTACAAAATGGGTGGCCAAATAAAGGGGTACAGACAATTCAATCATTTCACAAATATCCTGTAGTAAGAACTCATTTCTCAGAACATGAGGGTCTCTTGTACCAGGAGAAGATTGCGGTGCCAGCTCTGCAAAGAGCAAAAAGTCTGAGACAAATCCACAAAAGGCATCCATTGTTAACCACATGCAGAGAGAGAAAGAAGAAAGTGAAAGAGAGTAACCATGTCTGTGTAATGGCCAAACAACAGTTCTGACATAACCAAACTTGTGTCAATCTTGCATGGAATAAAGACCTGCTAAAAGAAGAGAATCTCTGATTGTGACTGTGCTGCCAAAACTGCCATGGCAAAGACCTGCATCACACCTGTGTCAGCAGAATAGGAAAAGTTATCTAGGAGTATTGGACTATTGTTCAAGACATATTGAGAAAGTGAAGCTACCTACGATAACCAGTCGACAAGTCATATCCCCGTTTAAGATAATATTTTCCAGATGGAGACTTCCTATCAAAATTGTCAATGAAAATGGAATTCTTTTCTGTAAAGACTTTGAATAATTTGCAGAGGTGTATGGCTTTCTCCATAAAAATCAGAGTTGTATTATCCACAAGCAACGGGTGCTGCTGAGAGAGCAGTAAAAAGAGATAATTAAATCTTTAACCAGACTGGTCCACATTTAGGTTTAATGTCCATAAGCCCAATGTTGCAAAGAACAACTGGAGTGAGATCAGTAGAACTAATGCTGGACTGGCAAGTTTGAAAGAACCATTCCAATGCTTGAGGCAAAGTTATTCCAAAAATTATCCCATATAACTTTGTTGAAGAAAATGACCAGTGAGACAGACCTGTATACAAATATTTTTACAACAAAAGGAATTCACTTCATTCCTTGCCTGATTTCAATGCAGGTCATACTGTCCTTGTCAGGTTAGGTGGGGAAAAAGAGATGGTAAACAAAGGTATGACTGTTGCCAAGTCTGCATAACTGAGGTTTTATGTAATCCAAACCAACTATAGAAGAGAAGTAAAAGAAACAAGTTTTGGAGAACATTCAGGCCATTCCCAAGATGTTAGAACTAAGCAGACAACTGTTACAACTGGGCAAGCAATAGCCACAATCAGGAAAATCCAAATAGGTGAGAGACTCTTAATCAGTGCCTTCAGAGTCTAGTGACCAGACTAGTCATGGTGCACCTAGAAGAGAAACATTATTAAACAAAATCATACATTATTTGAATGAAACAAGCTATCTGAAAGGGACACATTAACCAGTATTTACACAAAAGATAGTCCCCTCACTTCCACAGCCTGTGAGAGTTACTTCATGGGGATATGAAATAAGGCTTCCTGTAAGGTACCGAGATCTATAACAGCCCCAGATGTGGATAACTAATAAAATGAGAGCTAACAGAAAAGTATGCCTGCATGCTTAAAAAAACATGAAAAGCCTAGATATTTTCCATTTTAATGAAAAATATAATTTTTTGGTAATTAATGTCAAATAAATTTGATACTGCATGCTCCAAAATTAAAATTATGAGTGTGTAAATGGCATAGTGTACAAATGTGCATAATGTTTTAAATATATAATAAAATTCCATTCTCTTCTCAAAAAAGGAAGATGTGGTGATACCAGATCATCACGGTGATGAGTGACATCTGTGTTAGACCGATCATGCCTGCAAACCTAATGGGGTTTCCCAGTAGTTGTGAACAGACTGTATTCCTGACAAGACACAGATGTTGCTGCTCCATATGTGTGTGTGCAACTGGTATGGAATATAAATGCAGTGAACTAATAATACATCTGGTCTCCTGAGAGAGTCTTAAATATAGAACAGAGCATGATAGTGGGTTTATAATGTAACACGTGGAACTGAATGACACTGACAAACAAGTATCTCCAAAAAAGTAGTTGAGTCATACTGTACTGACTATAAACTGACCCATCAACACCATTCATTAAATAAATTAAAAAAAGTAGGTACTGTAAAAACCTATTGCAAAATGTTTAACAGAGTAACAGTACCTGAGTAGCCAAGGTGTAAATGACAGCAAACATTAGAGAGTGATAGAGTATTAAGAACAAAGGAACACAGGAACAATACTAGACAAGTAGTCATAAGAATCATAATATACCTAGCCATATAAGCCTTTAAGTAGATACGCTTAAAAGTTTATGCCCCCTTTTCAAGCACTAAGTCCTCACTTCCAAACTCACCAGGGCTGCACATCACAGTCCTGATGTAAGTTTGTATCAGCCCATCCAGTCCTCAAGATTAGCCTTAAAAAGGTAGTCAAGTAGTGCTTTGATTGACCTCTGGTGGTGATTTATTCCATAAACTGAGAGTACACTGAATTACAAACCTATGTCTCGAGCAAGTCTTGTTTGCTTGTTGGTGTAGATTTAAATTCCTCATGTGGGTGTTTGTACAGCCACTGGTTTTGCAAAGAAACAAGAGGTCAGGTAGGACTGGATCTTTCATGACTCAAAATGCGAGACACAGGTCTTCTTGAAGGAGCTTTTAGGCTACTGAGTATAAGGACCATTAATTTTCTCAGTATTGTATCTTTGGGGACTTTCTAGATGAGAAATATACTTCAATTTATATATACCAAAAGGGCCACAGTATACAATGATAAGGGCCACAGTATACAATGATGGGTATGATAAGCAAAAAAGACAGTCACAGGATGACTTCTTTGGAGCTTGAAGGTATTCCCTTGGAAATTAACTGGCCAGATAAAAAGATTTCCAGACTACAGTGGAAACATGATGAACAAATGAGAGAGAATTGCCCCCATAAGTACCCATGTCTCTAATGAATGCATATGTCTGAAGAGCAGTATCATTTATGAGATGGCAATAGTTTTTTTTTTTTTTGCCAAATGCTGCAATGTTCCACTTTTCTGCATTTAACTTGAGACCATTTTCAGTTCACCAGGTATGTGCATATTCCAGCCCTTAGTGAAGCTATTTGGTATCACAGATGATCAGATAACAGTGCCTAACTTGCAGTCATCAGCAAACTTGGTCAACTACATGTCTGAGATATTGGAATGAACATCTGCAAAATAAATGCCCAGCACTGATCACTGTGGTATTACACTAGTTACAATGTTACAGTCAGTGAGGGTACCAGCAACTTCTACAACCTGGGATCTGTCAGATAGCTAATTTGCAATCTGTGGATATCATAGGGGTTTGCATGATATTAGTTTATTTTTTAACAATAGAACATGGAGGATAGTTTCAAAATCCTTGGCCAGATTAAGGCAAGCAATATGGAGTGAGTCATCAATGTCCACAGCCTCTTTAACCTTTTCAAAGAAACTTATGTTCAGAAGACAAGACCTGCTTTTTACAAAGGCAAACTGACTGAGGTCTAGATCAGTTAAGTTGTATGCATTTGCAGAAATGAATTCTGCTATGATATATTCCATGACTTTGCATATAAAGCTGGTAAGGCTGAAGGGACCATAACCACTCAGCCTTCCTGAAGACATTGGAGGATATGAATGTATCACAAAATACCATCATACTGGGAGACTTCAACTACCCAAACATAGATTGGGTACATTATTCTAGCCCTAATACTCTAGCCCAAAGGTTCCTGGAATTCATAAATTCAAATGCACTGGAACAATTAGTCACCTCTCCCACTAGGGGAGATAATATACTAGACCTGATCATCACAAACATGGGGACAAAATGCTCCACACCGGAAGTATACCCCTCACTAGTGAGATCTGACCACAAACTAATCACCCTGGATATACATATCCCACCTCCACCCCAGCACAAAAGACCACAGTGAAAAACTTCTCAAAAGCAGACTTTACTCTTCTTAAGACTGAGATGGTATCCTTTAAGCCCACTGTGCCAGTGGATACCACATCCCACGATGCTGAATCCTTCACAAATGCTTTCTATGGACATCTCCAAGAATGCATGGATCATGCAATCCCAAACAAATCCAAGTCCCTCTCCACCAAAGGTAAGCATCCTGTCTGGTGGACCTCAGCCATAAACAAATTGTATAACAAAAGAAGGAAGCTACTGCACGTCAGAGCAAAATCCCATGAAGGGAAGACATCTCTGATCAACATTAGCAGAAAACTACATTCTCTCATAAAACATCCAAGGCCAACTTTGAGAGAAAAATCGCTAAGGACACTAAAGATAACCACAAAGCCTTCTTTAGCTATGTTAGAAACCTGGGAAACCCTCAGATATGCTCAGAGTTGGTTCACAACAATAAAAATACACTGAACCCACAGATATTGCCAACATTCTGGCTGACAGGTTCAGTGCAAATTTCTCCCTCCTTCACCCCCAAAAGAAGAAATACTTATCCCAGCTGAATGTAATCTCCTGTCATCTCAGATGTCCAAGTGAGAACCGCCCTAAACAAAGCAAAAAACACAGCATCAATGGGACCTGACGGTATCCCGGGTTGCATGTTACGTGAACTCCAAGAGGAGCTAAACCCACACATAAAAATGCTATTTAACCTTAGCCTTACTTCGGGATATGTACCTGAACACTGGCGTACAGCAACAGTGGTCCCACTCCACAAGGGGGGTGCCTCTACAGACCCTGGAAACTACCGCCCCATAAGCTTAACCAGCCTGGTCTGCAAAGTTATAGAAAGAATCATTATGGAACTCATAAACAGAGACATAGGGGACCTACAGACACTTGACCCCACCCACTTCGGCTTTGTAAAGGGCAGATCCTGCCTTTTAAACCTGGTTGACTTTTACGAAACAGTCACTAGAGCCACTGACGAGGGCAAAGCAGTCCATACAGCATACCTGGACTTGGCTAAGGCCTTCGACACAATACCCCACTCAGGCATCATAGATAAGCTCAACAGCTTAAATGTAAACCCTTATGTCACTAGATGGGTTGCAAACTGGCTAAAGGACAGAACCCATAAAGTTAAAATTGCTGGAGCAATGTCAGACTCAAAGCCAGTCACAAGTGGTGTCCCACAGGGATATGTCCTGGGACCCCTCTTGTTCGGCATTTATTTCTCAGATGTTAAAGCAAACACGGGAGGGCTGTGGCTGACAAAGTTCGCAGATGACTGTAAACTAGGCGCCATAGTCGATACACCAGCAGACACACACATCCTACAAAAAGGCCTCACAGAAATGGACAACTGGTGCCGGAGTCACAGCCTTAAACTAAATGCCAAAAAATGTATAGTCATCTCCTTTGGGAAAAACAAAGTACCCACAAATTATCACATAGACAGCAACCCACTGAGTACTGAAAAAGTAATCAGAGACCTAGGGACCCAAGTCAACAGCGACCTCTCATTTGATACCCACGTTGCCAAAGTGGTTAGAAAAACATTCTACCTTGCACGCCTCATCATGAACGGATTCACATCCAGATCCAAGGATGTCATTGTACCCCTATATTCCTCACTCATCAGACCCATGATTGAGTACAATGCCCCATTTGGTATGTACCTCACCCGGCATTTGCAACAGCTGGAGAGAACACAAAAGTACCTCACCAAGAGGATCAAGGGTCTCCAACATATGTCTTATTCTGCCAGACTAAAGAAACTTCAGCTGTATTCAGTATCATACCACCTGCTCAGAGGTGATCTCTGCCTGACGTACAAGGCCATGTCCAATCAGGATCTGATGGACATGCTCCACCTCAAAAAAACCAAGTCTATCAGGACCACGAGAGCTAAAGACTTAAACCTTGGCACAAGTATGAATAGGACATGCTGGAGGGATAGATTCATAACCCAGAGGCTTCCCATGCTTTGGAACAAGATCCCAGTTCGTATTAGGCAGAGCCCCTCACTGACTCTCTTCAAGAGAAAGCTCGATGAGTGGATGGGAGATCGTAAGTTTACCCCAGGGGTCACATCGGTGTCACTGCTAGACAGGGGCACAGTAAACTAATTCTATTATATAAGGGTACCTTCATTGTGTTACTACTAGACACAGTATTCTAAATTTATTCTGTACATTTTTGTACCATTTCATGGGGTGGCAAATGCCACATCACTATGGCTAGGCTTACAAATGCCCCAGGGCATATAGCCTAGTACTATACTATGAAACTATGAAACTATGAAACTGCCTGTAACTGTATCGGAACTTCCCTTGTGTAGGAGAGTCACAGTGGTTGGTCACTAGACATCATGCACAAACCCTGTGGATAGTATGAGGTTAAACAGTTTAAGTAGACGCTCAGATAGTGTATACTTAACACTGAGAAGAATGTAGCCTGGTATGTTGTCTGATCCCATGGAAGTATTGTTTTTATCTGGAATTGTTTTTGCAATGAATTAAACGTGGCTTTCTTGAGTAGCTTAAACAACAATGCAAATTAATTTAAGCTTACAATTCTTAGTCACTGGGTTTATAGAATATTAAGAGGTCACCTTTAAGATATGGCTTAAATGTTATTTCTAGCCATAGGGCCATTATTGTGTATATATATATATATATATATATATATTTTTTTTTTTTTTTTTTTACACAAGCTCATTAAATCTGAAATGATTAGAATATAAAGGCAGATTGGTAAATAAGGGAACTAATAATTTAAACAAATCCAACACATTTATACCTGCTTCTAAGCAAAACACAGAGCTGTTTGCAGGACTCTGTGGAAAAAAGAGATTTGGATATTACTGTCTAGACCATGTAATAAGAAGTTTTACAACTTAAGTCAAGCTGAAAGGGAAGCTTTACACAGTATCATTGACACATATCTACTTACAATCACAAAGTCTGATAAAGGGAGGAAAGAACAGTACATTAACAGGATGACAGAACATTAAAGAATTCAAGTGCTAAAGAAAAAGTGCCTTTTGATTTTATCTTGTGTGCCTACAAAGCCATCAATGTGAATCTGAAGGAACTTGATCTCAATAGCACTGTTGATACTAACACTATTAATTTTATGCAACATCCAAACTCAGTATTCTTACGGCATTCCTAAGGCCCATAAATCTCTCACCAACCCACCTTTCAGCCTACTGTTCCTGGCTCTGGGTCAAAGACTAAACCTTTGACATTGTTTATTGGGCAAAGACTTCAACCATTTTTAGAAATATGCCCTCTTTGATCTAGATTCAAGTAATTTAATCAATAAAATAAAATAAATGGTGGTAAATATACTCTGACGGCACTCATGTGAATTCTCTTTTCACAGTTATCCCTCATTAGACTGATGTAGATGATGTGAGAGCTGTGTTACCTACTAAAGGGAATTTAACTGATTCTGAATAGCATGTCATTTGTTTATTTTTGAACTCATTTTTCCCAACATTCATTTCTTCTCTTTGGTGATCAGTACTATAAACAGAAAGCTTAGGGGCAAAGGGGGTCTTCCTTTTCCCCTAATTTTGTTAACTCTGCTCCTTGCTAGGTAGGAAAAAGCGTGTACCTTTGTTTTTAATTTCACACACTTTAGGACCAATGTTTATTTTGTAGATATGGTTTTCATTTCAGAAGACACTGACACTGATTTTGATGATTTTTTTTTTAATTTTACTTAAATTCTACTGCTGCAGTTTTAAGATTTATAGCTATTTACTCTAAA
>NC_056750.1:612215609-612283109 GCF_019279795.1 Protopterus annectens | reverse complement strand
GTGCACGAGCTTCTGACAGAACGCAATGCCGCCTTTAAGTCAGAGGATAAGGATGCCCTTAGGTTAGCCAGAGCAAATCTAAATACAGGTGTGAGAGATGCCATACATGTCTATGGACAGAAAATTCAGTCACTTCACAGATCTAAAAGACTCCAAGCATCTGTAGCAAGGAATTCAATCCATAACAGACTATAGGAACTCATCCTCTCAGTGTGGTGACAGCACATATATTTTAGCCAGTTTTTAAGAAATAGAACAACACAATAACAATAAAAGTCTCTACCAGCCAGGACAATGAAGTGCTCTGTCTCAACCCAGCTGATGTTCGGAGGACCTTATGCAAGGTAAAACCAAGGAAAGCAGCTGGACCTGACAACATTCTGGGGCGGGTACTCAGGGACTGTGCTGATCAACTGACAAACATCCTCACTGATATTTTTAACATCTCTTTGAGTCAAGCTATTGTAGCCAAATGTTTTAAAACTACAACCATCTTACTATTGCCCAAGAAGTCTCCACCATCAAGCCTCAATGACTACTACCACATAGCTCTCACCTCCCCTGTAATGAAGTGCTTTGAAAGGCTGGTCAAGGACATCAAGACTTCGTGCAACTTTTGAACCACTCCAATTTGCATAACGATCTAATTGCTCCATGGTAGAAGCTATTTCATTGTAACTTCACTTAACTTTGGCACACCTGAAAAGCAAGAACTGCTATGTGCGTATGCTATTCATAGACTTCAGCTGTATCTTCAATACAGTCATCGCCAGCATCTGATAAAGAAACTGGTTCAGCTGGGTATCAGCAGCCCACTGCGTAACTGGATACTAGACTTCATCATAGGAGAATCAGTAATATAACTGAATTTTTCGATATGGTTATTAAGTAATAATAATGATAATCTCATGTGTTAACCAGGTAGGCCCACTGTGCACATAGTCCCTTTTCAGCAGTGACACCGGAGCAAAGGCTGGTGACTTGCTCAAGATCCCACAGGAGGCATATTGGGGCTGAGGGAATCAAGCCGTGTACCCCAGGAACTACAGATCATAAGTAAAGTCTGTAATATGACTAAGTTACATATAATTTGTAATTTAAGCAGGTTATTGTGGGGTTAACAACTCTACAAGCCCTTTGAAATAATAGCAGATATGCATTTTCAGATGTTATTTTACTAATTATTTTAGTACTTCCAACAAGTAGCTTACTGTATAGTTATCACAGGTTTGACATTTATCTCTTTGTTGTGACAATAGAGCATTTGCACTGTGGTCTTGTGACAAAGTGAGTTTGAAAGGCTCTCTGAATGGAATGTTACCTGTGATTCTAAGGTCATTTGGTAGTAGCTTTAAGTAATTGGTGAAAGATTCCCGAATGCTCTTTATGCTGCTTTCTTGCAGTGGCTGTAAGTCTGACTTAAGTTGTGGCATTTTGTTGACTTGAGATCAAACAGAATAATGTCAATTTGATACGTTTGTTTTTCTGGTTAGAGGTGGGCTTTGACCTTGGTAAAACAACTTGTGAAAGGGTAGACAGCAGCTGACCTGCTTTCAGGTCAATAATAATCCAGTTTACATTTGTCCAAGAAATAGCCTGATGTTCCCAGTTTGCTAGGTGTATGAACCTGCTGGTGTGTTTGTCAGGATCATTTTAGTGTTTGCAGAAAAATACAAAACATATAGCAGGAAACAGCTGTACAGTACTGTACATTTTTTAATGATTATCTCCATTTCCATATAACAAAGCAACAATATATAAATAATCAGAAACACTTTATAATCTCGAAATACTGAAATGTCGAATTTCAGTATCTCGAAACTATAAAATTGAAGTTTGAAAACAGCGAAAGTGCATAATCGCGAATTAGAATATCTCAAATTCGCAGTTATGGCTTTACGCTACATAATGTTTGGCATTGTATGTGGAAGGTGTGTGGTCCCGTGTGTGGATTAGGTGTTATGTCAGGTAAGTGAATGTTTTGTAAGGGTTTTGGGTGGGAGTTTGAGCGTATGTGAGTGTGCTGATATGTGCAATGTGTGAGGCACTGTAGAATGTGTGTGTGTGTGTGTGTGTGTGTGTGTGTGTGTGTGTGTGTGTGTGTGTGTTTGCTTTTGTTTACTGTTTGTGCGATCTCAGAGTTAGTATATATATATATATATATATATATATATATATATATATATATATATATAAGTAGGGGTGTGGGGTGCAGCCCCCCACATAGGTGGTGCAGGGGGGTTTGCGCCCCTGCTTATTTATGTTGTAGGTTTTTGGATGTGTGTTGTTTTGTTTATGTTGTGATGTGGGTGTTGTGGTATATGTGTGGTCTGGTGTGTGCTGTGTTTTAGATGTTTTGAATTTTGCTGTTTTGGGCTTCGTGGTTTTGTTGTTTCGGTGTTGTGTGGATTCGATTTCATGGTCTTGAAAAAATGAAATTTGAGATTTCAGTATTTTGAGATTATGAAGTGAATCCAAATAATCATATAGTCTGGTTTTTGACAGTAGTACTCATTTGAAATAGTGAAATCAACTGACTTGTAACTATCTCCTTGTGAATATCTTTTGCTATATACTGTCATATTACAGCAGTAGTCTAGCTAAAATGAGACAATCTTTTAACTATTTTTATATGTAAATTCAGGCTTTTTGTCCACTTCTTTATTTTGCGTGTGTGTGTGTGTGTGTGTGTGTGTGTGTGTGTGTGTGTGTGTGGAGATGGACTGGATAGGATCTAGAGCTGCACCCAGATATTTAACATAGCCCCCTAGTCTAATTGCACAGGTGTTTGTGTTTTTCCCATGTTTACAGCATTTGTAAGTGTTAATAAAACATGCTGTTTTTTTTACACTATGGTCCCTGGCACTGGATGTCTCAAATCCCTTAAAGTCCTTGTTGGGTAGTTGTTTTATTGAGGTTGTTTTTACGTTAACAATGTTACTGGGAAAAGAGCCTGTTTTGGGTATATATAAGTGATAGATTTATAGGTAAATCAGAAATATGCTGAAATATTATATTACAGGTCTAAGGAAAATGTAGTATATACTATAATGTCATTGGGATCCAGTATCTGCCTTTTTTTCTCACAGTGAGATAATGCTCCCAATAAAGGTTTCAAACAAGTGGAGGCCATGGTTCATAGGTTCATAGGTAGGTACTAGGTTATTGGCCCTAGGGCCTATATAAGCCTAGCCAAATGGTACCTCGGCTTTCACCACCCAAGAAAATTATTTCCCTGTGCCCCTGTCGAGCAGAGCCACAGAAGTGATCCCCAGGGTGAATTTCCTATCTCCCATCCAATCATCAAGATTTTTCTTGAAGAGTGCTAATGAGGAGCTTTGTTTGATATAGATAGGTAGTTTGTTCTAGAGTATGGGAAGCCTCTGGGACAGGAATCTATCCCTCCAGCATGTTCTGCTTATTGTGGTGACAAGGTTTAGGTCCCTAGAGCGTGTAGCTCACAGCGATTGGGATTTTTTTAAGTGGAGCATGTCCAACAGCTCTGGGTTTGACATAGCTTTGTATGTTAGGCAGAGATCGACTCTGAGTAGGCGATATGCGACGGAGTAAAGCTGGAGTTTTTTGAGACGGTGTTCGCAGGGCATCTGTTTGAGGCTGGTAATACTCTTTGTGAGGTATTTCTGCGGCCTTTCCAGTTGTTTTAGTTGTCTTGTGAGGTACATACCAAAAGGGGTGTTGTACTCAATAATGGGTCTAATGAGTGACGAGTAGAGGGGAACAATGACCTCTTTTTTCCTGGATGAGAAACCTTTTGTGATGAGGTGTGCCACGTAGAAGGATTTCGTGACCACTGTGGCAATGTGATTATCAAAGGAGAGACTACTGTCCACATAAATACAGTGACAGTAATAAAACCAGTAGGCTAGTTAGGTATTGGATGAGGGTTTTGAGAACATAATGCGTTCAGAGTTGTAAAATGCGATTTGAAGGACCATGCTGTTTTCCTTTCAGTTAATTAGCAAATGTTGTTGAAGGTTAGCTTAGGGAATGATTTTTTCCTCATAATAAATCATACAAAAATCGTGCTGGTTAAGAGGCTACACTAAACTGAACATCTACACTTACTATATTAGCCTTAGCTTTTTGAGCTCAGGTCATGGCTAAAAGGTAAATAAATACATTATAGATTTATTTTTTATCTATGATGTCTTGGGGTTACCATCTCTGACTGTTGGATCCTCACATGATATGATTTTGCTATTAATTTTCTTGTCTACAGTTCTATATTTGTTCTCAGTATAGAAAAAATAATAAGTAGTTATTAGTTGCTTTACATCTTTTTTACGTCTTATCCCTAGTTTTGAGGGTTATTTTTTGAGTTGTTGATTTATTCATTTGCATTCAATTCCTTTTACCTCCTTTTAATAACAAGAAATACTTTTTTCCTGGACATTTTTAAGAATATTGTTAGAGGCATTTGCTGTACAGATATCATTACTATTTAGTATTGCATTCCAGTTTACTAGTGTTAGTGCATGAAATAAAGTAGTTTCTTTTTCTGTGGGTAACTGTTTGGTAGTTGTACTTACAAACAACACCAGTCTCTGTAAGATGATAGTGTTATTTGCTGTGGTCACTTTGGTCACTTAATACATCTTACAGGACAGTAACCACATGACTTCATTCCGCTGTGCTTGTAAGTAATCAGTCTATAGTATAGTGGCCCCTAATGCTTTATTATACTTTATAGGACTTTGCATCAATTACATAAGGTAAGGACTTCTGGTATATTCCAAATGAAGCAAGGATAAGTTCTATCACAACATGTATATTATATAACGACCCTCCCCATTAATATTCAAAAACGTGCACGCTGATTGGTCAGTGTGCAAGTTGTAAATCAGTTATAGTAATGGAAAAAAGGTCTGGTCGCCCGGACTTTTTCCATTACTATAACTCTTTTTTTAAGCAACGGAGAACGCAAGATCTCCATTGCTTCATACTGTCTCGCTATGTTAAACGAGTTTAACATAGCGAGACAGTTTGTAAAAAGCAACGGAGATACTCCGTTGCTTTTTTTAAAGCTGTCTCGCTATGTCAAACTCCTTTAACATAGCGAGACAGTTTGTAAAAAGCAACAGAGAAACGGTAACAGGAAAAGAATTTCAAAAATTCCTGAAGGATACATAAAAATGTAATAGTTTCAGAGGCAGAGACTAATTCCCCCCACACACCAATCTAATTACCTGAATGAAAGAAAATCTGTTTGAAATTAAAACTGTATTATATTTGTAAATATGTAAATGGTCAGAAGTAGTCCCTTCACTGAATTCTTTGAATAATAGATACCAGAAATATAATACCTTAGTTATATTTAGTTATGTGTTGTATCAGATTGCTTTGATGATTGTACTTCTACAGGGTCATACTTTCTACATATTTCCTGTGTAACTCAAATGAAGTACTACATCACAGTGTAAATATTATATACTACATATGAATGGAAATGTTAAATTTATATCTTGTATTTTGTATGTTTTGTACACTTTGTGCCTTGGTCGTGGCTGAAAAGAGTCCAAGGACAAGCCCACACACCAGTTATTAAATACATAATAAATAAAAAAAGCAAAGTAAAAAAATGTATATAATCACTGTGCCGAAATGTAAGTTGTATCCTTAAAAGCCAGGCTACTGTTACTGTACGGGATACATTGTGTTCAAGTTGATAACAGTTTATTTTTGTCTAACAATCTAGGTTACCTGGCTAATACCAAAGTGTTGAGATAATTCTACATGACTTTTTATATGTATTTTTTTATTATTCATAAAACTGTAAAATATAATTTCTGTGTTAACACCCTACTGCTTTGGTGAATGGATTTAGAAGAGTGACACTGCACATGATGATGAATGCGTTGGATATCTGGTAGCTTTGCAAAAGTTTTGCCTCTGCTCCCATTGTTGGATGAGGCAGGCTGAGGAGATTCTCAGATGAGTAAGCTTACCTCTTCTTACTGTGTTATTTGTAGTCAATTGGCTGCATCTCCCAGATGGTTCATATAGCCAGTTGCTGGATGTAGCCTGGTAGTTTAGTCATTGTGGTCGTGCTTCAGCATAAGTGGTAGGCTGTTCTGTGGTCAGCCCATTTCTCTCTTCACATAAACAAGAGTACATAACAGAATGTTCCTGATGGTTAGCAGAGAAGCAATGTGATGCCCAAGTCTAATAGCTGGTTGTTGCTGGCGGGGGGGGGGGGGGGTGCTGCATGAAATGTAATTATTTCTATCTTCTTTAAGGTATGGAAAGGTCACCTTATCCAATTACTATGTAAATACAAATGGATGTGGCAGCCATTGCTCCTGGCCTCAGTGAAATTACAGTGTTTGGAGTTATCTTTCCTTCTTCACTTTTATACTTAAAATTCAGAAGGCAGGCTGTGGCAGCCCTCTGGTAATATTGCCAGCACTGGCAACTTATAAATCCTCTTTTCCTTTCAGGAAGTGGTAGCTGGTGTGTCCTAGGGAATTTTCCTGGTCATACAGGCTACCTAGAGAGTCTAGGCAAATAGTGGCAGCATCTCTGGGGGCTATTCCATTGTCTTTGTTTTTATTAATATTATGCTTGAGTACATTTTAGATTTTATGCATATACTGTTTATTCTCCTAAATTTGGAAATTGTACAGCAGGGCTCACTTAAGTTTGTATGTAATTTGCTTGTCTCTCAAAAATCAGACGTTAGGGGAATATTTTAGTCTTTTTTTGTGAATAGCTCTGTGATGAAACTTGTCAAATCAAGCTACAAAGGTATGATCAAGCATTTTTTTTAAAGTAAAATTGCTCAGTAGCTGGAGAAAATAGTTGCATTTGGTTTTATGAACTCTGCATACACTTTTCTGTTACCGAGTCTAATTATTTTATGTAAGTATAAGGTTTCTGTACATGTACTGCCAGCAATGGCTGAATGAAAAGGGTGAGGCAAAGGCACAGTCTCATCAGAAGTTTTGTGGCTCCCTTTTTCATCCTTACTTTCATCCAGACAGCTTTCCCAGTGGCCCATGTCCTTCATTGGGTCTAGTAGACACTCCAGGCTACCCCTGGACTAATATAGACTTTTTGCATTGGGTTCAAAAGGTATCTTACAGGCATTCTGGGGGACACACTGCCTAACATCCAGGGATTTTACTTTAAGCTTACCCTTTTTTGTTCCCCTCCTCTAGGTGTGTGCATAGCTCTCAATCGTCCTGAATTAACTTGGAGCACCCGTTCTTAAGCTTAAATAAGCTTGCTTTCCCGAGTGCCCGATATGGATGCAAGTACACCCAAGATCTAAGCACGCTCTGTTCTGGCTGTAGATGTCTCAGCCAATCAGAGCATTGTTTTAGTGCACCTGTTTTGCATGTAGCTAGCATACTTCATTTCCTGTATTATGCAGAAGCAGCTGCAGCAGACCTGGTATGGATGAAGTGCTCAATTAGGTCCGCTCAGTCCACATATCAAGGTAGCATCGACATCATGGAAGGCTAACAATCTGTGGAGCTACACTGGAGAGAAGATCTTTGGATGTGCAGTCAAGACTGAGAAATAATCATCTTCGATCAAGGGAGACTCAGCACCTGGAGTTTGTTGTGGCCATGGTTTGGATCTGCCAATCCAATCCTGAGAGGGAGAATTTATAGCTCCAGCAGCTTGAAGTGTTTCGTGTTCATGTGTGGTGTGGAATTAATTGCTGCCAGGAGGTCTGAAGTTTTTAGTGATCCGTGAGTGCAATCTAGGATTTTATTTTATTTTTGCTACTTACAGGTAAGTAAGCTGCTCTAAAAAAACTTGAAATACAGGTTTGTGTGCAGGGCAAGGGGGGGGGGGTTAAGTTTACCATTGCTTAAGTCTTTTCTATCAGTAATTGTAGCGTCCAACAATCTCACTCAGCAGATCTGGACTTTGGAGGTAGGGTCAAGAGCACTTAACTAATTAATGTTCTGTTATGTGTGATCACCTGAATGTAACGCTGCAGAACTGTAGTGCAGCCTTGCTTTCCGATACAGGGTTTAAATGTTTTAGTGTTGCGTCAGTAGTGTTTTCATGTGGCAGCAGTCCGAGTTAGGGTTTAAATGTTTTAGTGTTGCGTCAGTAGTGTTTTCATGTGGCAGCAGTCCGAGTTAGGGTTTAAATGTTTTAGTGTTGCGTCAGTAGTGTTTTCATGTGGCAGCAGTCCGAGTTAGGGTTTAAATGTTTTAGTGTTGCGTCAGTAGTGTTTTCATGTGGCAGCAGTCCGAGTTAGGGTTTAAATGTTTTAGTGTTGCGTCAGTAGTGTTTTCATGTGGCAGCAGTCCGAGTTAGGTTTTAAATGTTTTAGTGTTGCGTCAGTAGTGTTTTCATGTGGCAGCAGTCCGAGTTAGGGTTTAAATGTTTTAGTGTTGCGTCAGTAGTGTTTTCATGTGGCAGCAGTCCGAGTTAGGTTTTAAATGTTTTAGTGTTGCGTCAGTAGTGTTTTCATGTGGCAGCAGTCCGAGTTAGAAATGAGCTGCTGCCCTGACCTGCGTGAATAAACAGTTCCTTACCTTTAGGAAATGTCCCTTCTGCCAGTGGAATATTCTGCATGTAAACAACCAGCTACGCAGTGTCCATTTGTACCTCCCTCGTGCTACTCCTTGTACTTCAACAATCCCTTAATCCCTGAATTTCCTTTGTAATTCTTGCAAAATCTCTCTTTAAGCACATCTGCTTTGTTCAGCACCAAAATTAAGCTTATTAACCCTTTTTACCTAGAAGAACCTCATTTCCTTCTTCACTTTCCTGCAGGCTTGCCCTCCCCTCTCTTTTTGCACCCATGATCCATGTTCACAATGTGGGGACGAAGCCAAAACTGATTATCACTTCTCTATGCATTTACAAAGCTGAAAATGTAACTGCTTTATACACAGAAAAAATGTTGATTTCAAAATGCTGGATTTTCATGCTATATCTTGATACAGTACTTACGAAATAATTAATTACAGGTGATGGTGTACAAATCAAGACAGACCAATTTTTTTTTTTTTGAGTGGACTGAAGAAGGGATACAACTCAGTAGGACAGAGTTCACTAAGAGACGCATACTTTGGATAGCACTTGCATTTTCCTGTTACACAAACTAGGAATGTGCTGTATTTAATCATTTCCATTGCTATATACTTGCTCACATTGTGTGAGCTGGAGTTGTAAACAAGAAAGCAAAGCACTCAGGTTTTAGGCACAAGGAGCAGAATAACAGTTGCTGAATAAATGGTGTAGTGAGTAGGAAAACAGTAGCAGCTAGAAGCAAATGGAATACACAGTGATGTGCAGAGATGTGGGAAGTCATTTCTAAATCATAGCAGGAATATTAGTATTTTTGTTCTCTGATTGCTGTTTTGGGTTTGCTCAGATTATTACCTCAGCAACATAAACTTGGACATACATTAGATGTGATTTTGTCTAATGGATTTGGCAACCATAGATCTGGTACTGGAACCATCATTTTCTGGCCCACTTTGCATTGGTTTTACCTAGACATAGTCCCCAAATCTTGAACTGAGGATAGTCTGCAATATTAATCATGTCAGTGCTGCTCTCTTTTCTAATGTGCTCCCTCAGGTCATATCAGAAAGTAGCGCTAACTCATCATTAGCCCTAGCAGAGAGTTACAGCAAATCTCTTTCTCAGGCTTTGGACTCCTTGGCCCCAGAATGTGTTTGCCTTGTCCCTACTAACAGGAGCAAACCAAGATTGAACAATTCCCTTTCTACCCAGCTTAGAGCTGAGTGGTTGCTGGAATGTCACTGACAATGAGCTGGGTGTTGGAGTGACAGGGCTGACCTTGATAAACACTATCCATCTATAAAGTAGTAATTTCCTAGAAAAGTCAGAGTTCTGTCTAGGGTAATCTCTTTAGTGGCTAGCTGGTCAGATGCTTTTTTCCAGGTGGTGGAGAGAGACTGTGCAGCCCAGCCTGTCTGACAACTAGAAGAGCTTTATTAAGTTGTGAATGACGTTCTGCAGCTTGATTTTTCACTGATAAAATTGCCTTCACTGGCTCTACTCCGAAGGGTGACATAGTATATCATTCACTCCCATTAAGCTTATCTTGGTTGGTATTCATAGTTCCTGATTTAACATTTAGTAAAGTTTTTCCTATCCTGCAACTAGCAACATGGGTGTTGGATCAAGGTCCTTGAATGGTAAGTTTGATGTACTGAGTCCAGTAATCTACTGGATTCTAGTTATTTAATTGAAGGATGGAATATTTCCTTCAGTCTTGAAACAGGTTCTGGTTATCCGACCCCTTAAGAAACCACCCTCAGATCCAAATAACTTAGACAACACCTATCCAATCTCTAATCTCCCCTTTTTGGGGAAGGTTATCAAGAAAGATTTTTATAACCAACTAGAAAATAACGTTAAAATTAGTGGCTTTATGGATTCTTTGCAGTCAGGCATTTATACTTACCATAGTGCTGAAACAGCTATCATAAGAGTTGTTAATGAACTCAGGATGGCAAAAGACCACCAGCACTTTACAGTGTTGGTCCTCCTGGATCTCGCTACAGCATATGACACAGTGCACCATGGTACCCCAATAGAATGGCTGCAATCTTACTATGGTATTTCTGCTATGGGTCTTGACTGTTTTAATTCTTACTTGTCTAACAGCTCAAGAAGCATCTATTTAGGACTTAATTCCTCACCATACCTCTCACAACCTCTTAAAGCAAGAAATCTGGACAAGGCCACAAATAATGGGGAGACAATGGCCCAAAAATAGCGTAAATTCTTAAAGATTGCTCTTACAAATTTACAAAGTTGATAAAATAACCGGTTTTACATTAATATTGATTTTATGAAGGATATTAATTCTGAAACTCAAATGCTAGCCAAATAAAAATTTGCAGTGCACCATTATTCTGCTTTCACAATTTGTGTTTATGTGAGTGCGCTTGTTATTTATTCATCTGTTGTTTCCTTCTTAATTGGCCTAGAATGATCTCCTTCTTGCAGCATGCAGATTTTGTCCATACAGCGATTAAGGGATTTACTTAAGGATCTCTGATATGTTGCTAGTTGAAGCAAAGCAGTTCAAGTGTGCTATTTCTAAGCTTTTCATAATCTGTTGCATGAGTTGAGCCTTTTTAAGTCTGTGTAACAAGTGAAGTTTGAGTGCTTTCAGTATGCTTATGAGGATGCGTGGAAAGTAAGGTCTGTCTGCTGTCAGTGTGCCTGTAATATATAGAACAAGTGCAATTAACAATGTTCTAATTTAATAATTGATGACCTATGCAGAGGACAACTTCTGGGGAGTAATAAGATGACTGTCGTGAATCTCGCAGAGTTCGTTTTTTAGATTTCTGTACTTTATGGGTTGCAGACATTGCAGGACAACAACAGGATCTGTGTCTGCCTTCTGAAAGTGATATCACAGAACTGAGCTGTTTTGTTTCCTTCCTTCTTTGCATTTTAGTGTTTTGAGTTTTATTCTGGATTTAGTCTTTTGATATCTATATCTTTTATTTTTCTTTACTTTCAAATGTTTTGTTTTATTTTTAATTATGTATGCTTAGTCACATTTTCTGTGGTGGTTGTGGTGGTTGTGGTTGTCAGAAAATGTGAATATTTTTATTTTAAGGATAACAATAGATTGAATGATAATGTTTCACAGTGAATAATCTTGCACTCTCTGAATGGCAGATTTTCAGGTGAGTTGCTTACCTTGTTGCAGAAAAATATTGCATCTTATCTTGCAATTTTAGTAAATAATTGATTACTACTGTCATGATGGACTTGTTAAAAAGTTCTTGGTGATCAACCTCTGGTTACTGTCTCTATATCTTTAAACTCTGCTGACAGTTGGGCTGTGGCCAGCAGCTGGATAAAGCAAACAAATTAAGCTTTGAGACTGTTGATCACCATGTACTATTAACAAAAGTTATACTCCTGTGACTTCTATGTTGAGGCTATTTATTGTTCCTAAAAGTTCTTTCATATGGAAAAAATCTGGTCAAAGCCAAAAATAATGGGGGGGACAAAGCCCCAAAAATAGGGACACATTTTAAATATTGCTCTTATAAAATTATAAAGCTGCTAGAATAAAAGGTCTTGTGTTACCATGCATTTTCTGAAGGATATGACATGTGAAACTCAAATGGCCATCATTATTTAGTGAATTCAGTCCTCACTGATTTGCTACAAAATTCAGAAAACCATAACTTTTAAGAGGAACAAACCAAACATATGGGGTAAACATGTGGACATTCTACGAAAATCTGGTTAGTTGAGAAGTATGGATCAAGTTGCTGGTAAAACTGGCATAGGAATATAGGTTCTGAGTTTATTCACAGGAGGGCCATGATTTCTGGCAATAAGTACTAGGTTGAAGTAATGCTGTGTAGAATCATATCCATGATTTGTCAGTTTTACAACGTGCTCCTTGTATGCACGTCCTGTATGCATTATGAATCATTTGCAATATTGAGCTTTCTCTTTGGTCTGTTATGAATCATTTGCAGTAATGAGCTTTCTCTTGGGTTTGTTATAAATCATTTGCAATAATGAGCTTTCTCTTGGGTCTGTTATGAATCATTTGCAATAAGCATTTTCTTAGACATGTTATGAATCATTTGCAACAATTACCTTGGGTGCATTATGAATTATTTCCAGTAATGAGCTTTTATTTGGATGCATAGAGTCATTTGCAGTAATGAGATTTTCCTGGAAATGTTATGAAATATTTGCAATAATTACATTTTTCTTGGATACATTATGAGTTATTTCGAATAATAAAGTTTTTCCTGGATGCATTACTGACTTGCAATAATGCTTACTCACATTTTGACTATGTATGGTGCTGTGTATTACTCAGTCTTACTGATTTACACATGTTTAAAGAGGTTACTGGATTGCATTCTCATCTTTTATCTGAATCATTAATTTTCTTCAGAAGCAAACTCATGGCTGAATCACAGAACAGCGTGGTACAGACCGTAGTGGAAGGGAGTGCAATGCAAAATGTTTCTTACACTGTTATAGTGCAGCAACTCTGAAGGGACAGAAACTTTTTTGACTACTGTTTTGCCATCATACAAGCTTCATTTACTGTAAGTAAAAGTGTAGTGTCACAGTTCGCATGTGAAATAACTTGAGGCCTTCTAATTATGCCCCCTTTTTCTCTGAAGATGTTGCCTCTGAAAAGAAGAAGTGAATAACTACATTCCAAAGCAGCTGGACGGTCAACTTTGATTGGGTAATGGAAAGCAGGTGTGGTCCAGTCTATGCATCTGCCAGACAAGTGCTACTAATATTAATGTTGGACATGGAGGGAGGAATGATCTGCAGTGGCATATGGACACTGAGAAGCACAAGATGAGCACCAAACATTCAACTGGGAGGAAGGTGACAGAAATGTTTCCCACTAAGCAAACCAATGCTAAAGTGTTGGAGGCTGAAGTAGCCTTTATGAGCCTACTTGCTGAACACAACTTGCCATTTACAAATGGGAATCATTTCCCGAAGTGCATAAAGAGGTATTGTATGGATCTGGAGGTGGTACAAAAAATTACCTGTGGCCCAACAAAGGCTACTTGCATTTTAACAAATGTAATGGGGCCAAAGTATCAGCAGGAAGTTGCACAAGTTAGTCAGAAAGTGCCATACTGTTTGTACCTCGACCAGAGTACAGATATGGGGGATGACAAGTTGCATGTAATTTTACTTGTTTTTTTTTTTTTTTGACCATGGCATTGGTAAAAATGTTGTAAGATTCCTTGACATGCCTGCTTATATCAGTGGAACTGGCCAAGCCATTTATGACTCTATAATGGAGACTCTGAGCAAGTTTGACATTCCTGTAACCAACATGGTGGCTTATTCATCAGACAATGCTGCATCCATGATCAGTAAGCAGAATTTGGTGTTATCTAGATTAAAAGAGGTCAATCCACAGATTTTCAACATGGGCTGCTTATGCTACATTGCAGATTTATGTATTAAATCTGGTGTAAAAGCAATGGCTGCACCTGTAGAGGAATTGATAGCTGACATTTATTGTCACTTTTCAAGCAGTACATAGCATCAGCAGAAGCTTAAGGAGTTTGTACTGTTCATGGTTACTGAACCTCTCAAAATTATCAGATACTGTATGCCCCCACTTGATGGCTAAGTTTGTCAAAAGTCATCAAAAGAATGCTTGCCTTGTGGCCCGGCCTGAGATCCTACTTCTTGTCCTATTAACCACGGTCTGTTAAAGTGGATCTAATAGCTGAGAGACTGCAGAGCCATGACATTAAGCTGGCATTCCTCTTCCTGGAGTATGCAATTGAACCACTGTATAACTTTAATATGCAAATGCAAAGCAGGGAAAGCAAACTGTTCACATTGCATAATGGCATCCAGAAAGTACTGCAGGCATATGCTAGTAGAGTACTCAAACCACCAATTGCAAGGCAGTTTTTGGGCAATATAAGTACTATTGATGCAATTTTTGAAGTGCAGGACAACATCTTACAAGACAGCAAAATTCGTATTGGTCCTGATGCGAAACATATTTGGGTGACAATTTGGATGATATCAGGAGTACTACAGTGGAACATAAACTATTCAAGAGGGCCAAGCAATTTTACTCTGCAGTCCTATTAAAAATGAAAAAACATTTCCCTGCAAAAGATCCCCTGCTGCAGACATGGCCAGCTTATTGGATCCAGCTATGAAACTGCAGCTTTATTCAACTGTTATAGTAGATACTGGTACTTGTCTCGGTTTTTGTAGTTCATGAGTGGAGCAATACAAACTGATAGCTGAGTTTTCAGTATATCAGATGACTGAGTGGTCATATGGATCTGACACATCTAATTTTCTAAAGTACTGGTCCATGGTGCTTGAGAGCCCTCCAGTACAAGACTTCCAAACTTTTCAAAAGCTAATGTGAAGTGTTCTATGTCTGCTGCACTCAAACAATGAAGCAGAATGGGCATTCAGCATGGTTTGCAAAGTAAAAAAAGAGCTCAGACAGTGACTTGGACCAAAAACATTAAACTCTTTATTAGCAATAAAGATGAACGAGGACTGCTACTGTGTAAAACATCCTAAGGACAATGACTGGTACTGTGAACAATGACAATGACTGCTACTGTGTAGAACATCCTAAGGACAATGACTGGTACTGTGAACGAGGACAATGACTGCTACCGTGTAAAACATCCTAAGGACAATGACTGGTACTGTGAACGAGGACAATGACTGCTACCATGTAAAACATCCTAAGGACAATGACTGGTACTGTGAACGAGGACAATGACTTCTACTGTGTAAAACATCCTAAGGACAATGACTGGTACTGTGAACGAGGACAATGACTGCGACTGTGTAAAACATCCTAAGGACAATGACTGCTACTGTGTAGAACATCCTAAGGACAATGACCGGTATTGTGAACAAGGACAATGACTGCTACTGTGTAGAACATCCTAAGGACAATGACTGGTACTGTGAACGAGGACAATGACTGCTACTGTGTAAAACATCCTAAAGACAATGACTGGTACTGTGAACGAGGACAATGACTGCTACTGTGTAAAACATCCTAAGGACAATGACTGGTACTGTGAACGAGGACAATGACTGCTACTGTGTAAACCATCCTAAGGACAATGACTGGTACTGTGAACGAGGATAATGACTGCTAATGTGTAGAACATCCTAAGGACAATGACTGGTACTGTGAACGAGGACAATGACTGCTACTGTGTAAACCATCCTAAGGACAATGACTGGTACTGTGAACGAGGACAATGACTGCTACTGTGTAAAACATCCCAAGGACAATGACTGCTACTGTGTAAAACATCCTAAGGACAATGACTGCTACTGTGAATGAGGACAATGACTGCTACTGTGTAGAATATCCTAAGAACAATGACTGGTACTGTGAACAAGGACAATGACTGCTACTGTGTAGAACATCCTAAGGACAATGACTGGTACTGTGAACGAGGACAATGACTGCTACTGTGTAAAACATCCCAAGGACAATGACTGCTACTGTGTAAAACATCCTAAGGACAATGACTGCTACTGTGTAAAACATCCTAAGGACAATGACTGCTACTGTGAATGAGGACAATGACTGCTACTGTGTAGAATATCCTAAGAACAATGACTGGTACTGTGAACGAGGACAATGACTGCTACTGTGTAGAACATCCTAAGGACAATGACTGGTACTGTGAACGAGGACAATGACTGCTACTGTGTAGAACATCCTAAGGACAATGACTGGTACTGTGAACGAGGACAATGACTGCTACTGTGTAAAACATCCTAAGGACAATGACTGCTACTGTGTAAACCATCCTAAGGACAATGACTGGTACTGTGAACGAGGACAATGACTGCTACCATGTAAAACATCCTAAGGACAATGACTGGTACTGTGAACGAGGACAATGACTGCTACTGTGTAGAACACCCTAAGGACAATGACTGGTACTGTGAACGAGGACAATGACTGCTACCATGTAAAACATCCTAAGGACAATGACTGGTACTGTGAACGAGGACAATGACTGCTACCATGTAAAACATCCTAAGGACAATGACTGCTACTGTGTAGAACATCCTAAGGACAATGACTGGTACTGTGAACGAGGACAATGACTGCTACTGTGTAAAACATCCTAAGGACAATGACTGGCACTGTGAAGAAGGAAAATGACTGCTACTGTGTAGAACATCCTAAGGACAATGACTGCTACTGTGTAGAACATCCTAAGGACAATGACTGGTACTGTGAACGAGGACAATGACTGCTACTGAGTAAACCATCCTAACGACAATGACTGGTACTGTGAACGAGGACAATGACTGCTACTGTGTAAACCATCCTAAGGACAATGACTGGTACTGTGAACGAGGAAAATGACTGCTACTGTGTAAACCATCCTTAGGACAATGACTGGTACTGTGAACGAGGACAATGACTGCTACTGTGTAAAACATCCTAAGGACAATGACCGGTATTGTGAACAAGGACAATGACTGCTACTGTGTAAAACATCCTAAGGACAATGACTGGTACTGTGAACGAGGACAATGACTGCTACTGTATAAACCATCCTAAGGACAATGACTGGTACTGTGAACGAGGACAATGACTGCTACTGTGTAGAACATCCTAAGGACAATGACTGGTATTGTGAACGAGGACAAAGACTGCTACTGTGTAAACCATCCTAAGGACAATGACTGGTACTGTGAACAAGGACAATGACTGCTACTGTCTAAAACATCCTAAGGACAATGACTGCTACTGTGAACGAGGACAATGACTGCTACTGTGTAAAACATCCTAAGGACAGTGACTGCTACTGTGTAGAACATCCTAAGGACAATGACTGGTACTGTGAACGGGGACAATGACTGCTACTGTGTAAAACATCCTACGGACAATGACTGGTACTGTGAACGAGGACAGTGACTGCTACTGTGTAGAACATCCTAAGGACAATGACTGGTACTGTGTAAAACATCCTAAGAACAATGACTGCTACTGTGTAAACCATCCTAAGGACAATGACAGGTACTGTAAACGAGGACAATGACTGCTACTGTGTAAACCATCCTAAGGACAATGACTGGTACTGTGTAAACCATCCTAAGGACAATGACTGGTACTGTGAACGAGGACAATGACTGCTACTGTGTAAACCATCCTAAGGACAATGACTGGTACTGTGAACAAGGACAATGACTGCTACTGTGTAAAACATCCTAAGAACAATGACTGGTACTGTGAACGAGGACAATGACTGCTACTGTGTAGAACATCCTAAGGACAATGACTGGTACTGTGTAAAACATCCTAAGAACAATGACTGGTACTGTGAACGAGGACAATGACTGCTACTGTGTAAAACATCCTAAGGACAATGACTGGTACTGTGAATGAGGACAATGACTGCTACTGTGTAGAACATCCTAAGGACAATGACTGGTACTGTGAACGAGGACAATGACTGCTACTGTGTAAACCATCCTAAGGACAATGACTGGTACTGTGAACGAGGACAATGACTGCTACTGTGTAAACCATCCTAAGGACAATGACTGGTACTGTGAATGAGGACAATGACTGCTACTGTGTAAAACATCCTAAGGACAATGACTGGTACTGTGAACGAGGACAATGACTGCTACTGTGTAAACCATCCTAAGGACAATGACTGGTACTGTGAACGAGGACAATGACTGCTACTGTGTAGAACATCCTAAGGACAATGACTGCTACTGTGTAAAACATCCTAAGGACGATGACTGTTACTGTGAACGAGGACAATGACTGCTACTGTGTAGAACATCCTAAGGACAATGACTGTTACTGTGAACGAGGACAATGACTGCTACTGTGTAGAACATCCTAAGGACAATGACTGGTACTGTGAATGAGGACAATGACTGCTACTGTGTAAAACATCCTAAGGACAATAACTGCTACTGTGTAGAACATCCTAAGGACAATGACTGGTACTGTGAACGAGGACAATGACTGCTACTGTGTAAACCATCCTAAGGACAATGACTGGTACTGTGAACATGGACAATGACTGCTACTGTGTAAACCATCCTAAGGACAATGACTGGTACTGTGTAAACCATCCTAAGGACAATGACTGGTACTGTGAACAAGGACAATGACTGCTACTGTGTAGAACATCCTAAGGACAATGACTGGTACTGTGAACGAGGACAATGACTGCTACTTTGTAAAACATCCTAAGGACAATGACTGGTACTGTGAACGAGGACAATGACTGCTACTGTGTAAAACATCCTAAGGACAGTGACTGGTACTGTGAACGAGGACAATGACTGCTACTGTGTAAAACATCCTAAGGACAATGACTGGTACTGTGAACGAGGACAATGACTGCTACTGTGTAGAACATCCTAAGGACAATGACTGGTACTGTGAACGAGGACAATGACTGCTACTGTGTAAAACATCCTAAGGACAATGACTGCTACTGTGTAGAACATCCTAAGGACAATGACTGCTACTGTGTAAAACATCCTAAGGACAATGACAGGTACTGTGAACGAGGACAATGACTGCTACTGTGTAAACCATCCTAAGGACAATGACTGGTACTGTGAACGAGGACAATGACTGCTACTGTGTAGAACATCCTAAGGACAATGACTGGTACTGTGAATGAGGACAATGACTGCTACTGTGTAAAACATCCTAAGGACAATGACTGGTACTGTGAACGAGGACAATGACTGCTACTGTGTAAAACATCCTAAGGACAATGACTGGTAAAGTGAACGAGGACAATGACTGCTACTGTGTAGAACATCCTAAGGACAATGACTGGTACTGTGAACGAGGACAATGACTGCTACTGTGTAAAACATCCTAAGGACAATGACTGGTACTGTGAACAAGGACAATGACTGCTACTGTGCAGAACATCCTAAGGACAATGACTGGTACTGTGAACGAGGACAATGACTGCTACTGTGTAAAACATCCTAAGGACAATGACTGGTACTGTGAATGAGGACAATGACTGCTACTGTGTAAAACATCCTAAGAACAATGACTGGTACTGTGAACGAGGACAATGACTGCTACTGTGTAGAACATCCTAAGGACAATGACTGGTACTGTGAACGAGGACAATGACTGCTATTGTGTAGAACATCCTAAGGACAATGACTGCTACTGTGTAGAACATCCTAAGGACAATGACTGTTACTGTGTAAACCATCCTAAGGACAATGACTGGTACTGTGAACGAGGACAATGACTGCTACTGTGTAGAACATCCTAAGGACAATGACTGCTACTGTGTAAAACATCCTAAGGACATGCTGGAACCAGCAAGAAAAGCAACAGCTGTTTATAACAAAGAACATGCCTGCACGGCATCAGCTGCAGAAGCTACCCTGCCAAGATGCTGAAGTTGAATCAATAGTCTGAATGTACTTGCCTTAGTCCATGTATTACTTCCATTCCATGTTAAGCATGTGTGTTTTATAAATGTTTAAGCACCTGTCTTTAAGGGTATGTGTGAGGGGAGGGGTGAGCTGAGCAAGTATTACTTTAATTGTATACAGTTTTCTGAAAAACATGAATAATCCTCTATTTTGATCATGTCTATGTATACAATTCCCTAATAAAAAATGCTTACAATGATGCCCTGTTTTTGTGTAATTGAATGAATGGGTGTCCATTAATGCACTTATTTAAATATGTCTATCTTATGTTAATTAGGTATCCCTAAATGTCCCTGATTTTAAGGTCCTTTGTCCTTGATTCTTTAATCTGGAGGTTGAGAGGTATGGGTGTGTGCACTGACAACCTCTACTGGGTCATGCAATGGGCTGACTGTTCCTATCTATTTCCCACTTCTGCAGACAGCTGACAACAGCATGATGCCCCGCCCCTTGGCTGTAGCATATCATGGAGAGCAAAAGTGGTAGCCAAACTTCAAAATTCCCTAGCCATTTTTTTCCATCTCTAAAGCTATTTTGAAACACTGCAGTTTATGTCTAGGCACCAGTTTACTGGTTATGCATACTAAAAAAAAAATATTTACTCCAGACTCCAAACACAAAGAAAGTCAGCTATGGACCTTGTGGGATCCCTTGTTGAATATACTGCAGACAGGGGAGCTCACAGGATTTTTTGCAGGGGGGTGCAAACCCAGTGCCCCCCCACTCAGCCCCCCCCCCCCCACGCAGCCATTCCAGTGCCCCATTACTTGGCTATTTCTCCCCAGTTGCCATAAACACTGTTCAAAACTCTCAGTGTGCTTACTCTTTTATGCTTTACTTCTACAATGATTACAGATATTTGGATTTAATTTATAACTTTTATTTCAAATTTTATACCATAAACACTGATAGATATTTGCTAAATAAAGCAATAGCCTTACAATGAAAGCAGACTTAGCATTAAAAAAAACTTCTCTACCTTTGAAACTCACATTCACTGAAATAGCATTGAAACCCTCATTCAAAGAAAATGCATCTGGCCAGTGGCAGGTTCAGTTTACATTTGGGCTGTTGTCAAATCATAGGCCCCATGCACACATCTTTAGGACCATGGAAAAGTTATTTGATTCACCTTCCTGACTGTATTAATTATAATATATAATAAATTAATTATATCCATTGTGTAATGCAGCACCACTTGTTAGAGAGTATGTTTTAAATTTATAATTTTGGACATTTTTCAAGTAAGCAATGAAACAAAGCATATGAACCAATAATGAGAAACTGCCCAATTCAGAACATTTCAACCATAAAAGGCCACCCAAACTTCTGTCATTATAATCCACCAATATCAGGCAATATGCACAATCTCTGCAGAAGCAAACATCATCTGGATAATTCTACATTAAAGAGATCTGAAACTAATGAAGAGGTTGTTGCTAGAAAACAACTTTATATTTCAGTGTTTCATCTACAAATTCAGTGCCTGCTGCCCTTAAAAAATAAATTGTCTATGTTACATTAAACAAATAGTAAGCTGCTATATTGTAATAAAGAATGGGTGGCAAGCTGAAAAACAGGTTCATAGTTACTAGGCATCTCATCTAAAGGAGGACATACTCAGGACTGCAGCACTCCATCCCCTTAAAATATCAATCTAACTGTTGTGGGTACAAAACCCATAGCCCTTTACATCAAGATGCAAGCATGCTACCTGCTGTGCTACTAACACTGCTTTAAAACTGTATACCACAATAGTGATACAATTTGCTAAATAAAACAGTTGCACATTTTAAGCAGACTTAGCATGAGCAGCAGTAAACTTCTCTTCCCTTTAAACTCACAATTCCTTGAAAATGCACTTGAAAATAAATACCACCTGCTAACTCTAACTACGGCATTTGACTCTCTCTCACACACACCTCAGCCTCTTACTGCAAGAAATCTGGACAAAGTCTAAAACAAATAGCGACAGATTATATATATTGCTCTCGTGAATGTAGAAAATTGCTAGAATAAAAGAATTTGTGTTAGTATAAACTTTTCTAAAGGATATGACATCTAAAGCTCAAATGTCTGTCATTATTTAGCAACTTCAATCCTTTTTAGGAGGAATATGGGGCAAAAATCTGGACATTCTGAAAAAATCTGGACAGCTGAGGGGTATGCTACCTACTTCTTACACACACACACACACACACACACACACGCACACACACGCACACACACACACACACACACACACACACACACACACACACACACACACACACACACACACACACACACACACACACACACACACACATACACACACACACACATGCACACACATGCACACACACACACACACACACACACACGTGCACACACGTGCACACACACACACACACACACACACACACACACACACGCACACGCGCACACACACGCGCAGACGCACATACACACACAAACACACACACACACACACACACGCCATACCTTTCAATCTCTCAGTCTCTTAGCACAAGAAATCTGGACAAAGCCTGTTATAATGTTGAGTACAAAGGCAATAAGCTAGGGAAACATTTAGAAAGTTGCTAGACTAACAAGATTTGTATTAGAATGCATTTTCTAAAGGATATGAAGTCTGAAACTCGTGAATGTCATTATTTAGTAACTTTAATCCTTAGCTCATCCCAGTGATTTGTCAAAAAAAACAGATTTTTTTTATGAGGAACAGACCAAAAATAAGGCGACAATCTGGACATTCTGTGAAAATCTGTCCAGTTGAGAGGTATGATACACACATACATCCCCCTACCTCCTTAAAAGTGGATAGAACAACAAGGTTTGCATTAGTATGCATTTCTGAGGATATAAAGTCTAAAACTCAAATGTCTGCCATTATTTTCTGACGTCAGTCTTAAATGATTTGCCAGAAAAAAACACAATTTTATCAGAAACAAACTTAAAATATGAGGCAAAAATCTGGATATTTGCGAGGTATGACCCCCCACGCACACACACACACACACACACACACACACACACACACACACACACACATACACACACACACCCTACCTCCATCTTACAAACACACACACACACACAGACCCACCTACTTCTTACACACACCCCTACCTTCACCTACCTACTTCTTACATACACACATGCACTCCCCTACCTACCTACTTCTTACATCAGCACACCCCTATCTATTTCTTACATACACACACACACACACACACACACACACACACCTCTTAAACACTTACACACACACCTACCTCTCAGTTGTACCTTCATCCACAGTCCAACCATCTTCTGGAATTGAAATTCTGCATAGGCATGGAAGATCTGTCGTACAGACACTTCTGCATCTGTGCAACTGGACATAAAGGACGTTCTTAAAGAAGAACACCCTTAAAAAAATTTTTAATTAATAGAAAATTAATCTTCCGACCAGCCGGTTCCAGGGGGGGTGCAAGTGCACCCCCTTGCACCTGCCTGCGGGTGCCCTTGACTGCACAAGAATAAAAGGTCCAACAGCATGCAGGATATAGTGACAAAATGGAATCAGAGCTGTCTTTAGGTGAGATTGGAGCAGTGCCGTGTCTTTTCATAGACAGAATTGGAATGATTTGGCAACTACACAGCAGTGGCGAAGGATGTACATATCAAATATATTCCCAAACAGATTTTCTGCTTAACATGGATTCGTTAGAGAATCAGTTGAAGTAAAGTTTACTCCATAATTAGTTTTATTTGCATCATTGGAAAACATTTTTCTACCTTTTGTTTCCTTGATATGCATACCTCAGAAGAGAATGGTTGAACTGTCTACACTTCCTAAACCCTCTGTTAAGAGCTGGACATGGGTTTTTATTATGCTAATAACCACATCAGGAACAAAATCTTGCTTGTTGAGCTGAATGCTTCTAAGTTTTAACTGCACCATCTTTCTAAGGCATTACTCTAGTTTTCTTTGTTCCATAGTGTTTGAAACATTTCTCATATTACACCTTGTCTTCACAGCATTTTTTGTTTGGTATCAGTAAACTTCAGTTGAATTTTAATATTCATTTTAATTTTACATGCATCTAACTTTCTGGATGCTCTTTTGATTGAAGAGTAGCTAACTCTGCATCTCTTCACATTAATAACCTTTGCAGTGTTAACTTCAGATTCTGACATGTTTACTTCTTACTTTGTCATTATTTAAAGCTCTATGTAGTTCTGTCTCTGACTAATAAGCCAAGCATCTCATCAAGTTCACAGTTTCTGTCTCT
The DNA here is from genome assembly GCF_019279795.1 of Protopterus annectens. Classification (NCBI taxonomy): domain Eukaryota; kingdom Metazoa; phylum Chordata; order Ceratodontiformes; family Protopteridae; genus Protopterus; species Protopterus annectens. Next base: position 612,258,867 of record NC_056750.1, on the reverse strand, counting down.
TTGCCTTAATTCAGGTTCCTGTGAGGCCTAGTTTCTGCTACAAAATAAATGGCATATATTTCTCATTTTTTTATCTTGCAGTATGACTGGAACTTGGTTATAATTGCAACCATGTCAGACTTTTCTTCTTTAATAAGATTAGATATTTAAATGCCTAAATTGCATTATCTTCAGCCATCTGAAGGACTACTTTAATATTTTCAGTAACACTGAAGTGACACTGCAAAGATTAAACTTCTACACCTATTACTTCTGTCTTCCTGCTAAGTTACCTTGAAGAAACTGATGAACCATAATGTTAGACCAGGGTGAGCAAGTCTGTCCTCATTAACAGAGCAGCAAAATTTGGGCAGCTCAGCATCTGAAACTTTCTCATATTCTTGCCCCTCTTTTTTACCCATAATGATCTATTAAGTAGCTTCATCTCCAGATCTCCACTGTGGTGTGCTAAAGGGGAGTAGAAACAAACAGAATAACCACTGAAAACACCCCTGTCATAATTGTGGCAATGAAGAAAGGCCAATATATAGAGATCATATCAAACATTTAGTTTCTTGTGAATCCATTTAGTGGGCCTATGTAGACATTTTACAAATTTCATCTATGAATTCATTTTTGACAAATGTTTGAATAGTAACATCTTCCCTTGTGGAGAGATTGGTCCAAAAGGTAAAGGTTTACAGGTCTATATTACAAGACTGAAAGAGCAGAACTGCGAACACCTAAAGAGTGAAAAAAATGGAACCTCGAAGTGCTGTTTGTCAGATTGCGGTACAATGAAGATTGGAATATTTGCCTTTTCCTCACTGTAGTGCAATCTCGGAGTTGGAATATATATTTAGCGGGAGGTGTGGGGGGTGCAGCCCCCCACAATAGCAAGTTCAAGGTTCCATTTCTTTTGCTCTTTAGGGGTTCACGGTTTTAATTTTTCTGTCTTTTAATATAGACCAAGGCTTACTGTATTTCTCACTAATGAATTTAATACAATCAGTCAGGCATTTGGAGAAAGTAATTTTAGAACAGTGGTCCACAATCTTTTTTTGGGAGGGCCACTACACAAATTCTTAATGCATCTGCGGGCCACCTCAAAACATAGTAAGTCGCCACGAGTTAACAATAGGTACAGGTGACTGCCATTTTTACTTAAGACAGCAGTCATGAAATTGCCTGTTTCTACAACAACTTTGCATTTAACTTTATTCTGACTTGCAGCCATGACTTATTACAAACTCTTGCAGGAATTTACTACTGTTTACAGACTACAAGTTATAAACAACAAAAATTAGTTACTTTCGCAGTTAAAATTAGAGGTGTGCGCAGCTGCAGTCAATTAGGTAAGTAAGCACGTGCTGGAAAGTTTGCATGACTTGAGTAAGGCATAGCATTTTTTCTTTTAAATTTTTGGTTACCCTCTGGGGTAACCTCTGGTGTTGTGTTGAGGCCCAGATTTGGCCCCGGGGCCGGACGTTGTGCACCACTGTTTTAGACACTTTAACATCCAATTTCTTCTTAGAAAATGACACAAACAATTTTAAGTCTCCCTAAAAGAGTTGGTTCTCCCCACATAAGATCCGAACTGTGTCTACAGGTTCTGTTTGAGTAATTAGGAAAGAATACCAGCAGACTGACTGACTGACTACCATAGGCATAATGACAGGTTCAATTACAGTAACACACTGTCCTGTGCAAAATTAAGTATGGAGGAGTAACACATATTACTTGTAACTCAGAAACTCTTCTGGCTGAAGTAGTGGCCACTAGAAAGACATTTTTCAGTGAAAAATAGTTCAGCTTTGTCATATCAACGGATTCAAAAGGAAGAAGTCAAGTCCTGCAAAACAAAATACAAATAGAAATCCCTTAGTTGAACAAGATCCTTATTAGAAGGTTGGATAAGGAAAGTATCACTGAGAAAGGCATTACATACCTTCTAAGATTCTAATGAGAAAGAACCAGAAAATTGACGAAAGTTAGAAATGGTAGCAAGGCACACCTTAACAGATAAATAGCTTTATCCTGTGTCACTGATATGAGTCAGATAATCTAGCACTTTGGGTACCAGAACTGTGAAAAGATCCAAATCGTTAGACACAGCCTGTAAAGAAACAAGTGTCTCTTTGCCATTGTACTTTTTTCAGTATTAGACCTTTGGGCAGAGATGTGTCTATGGACTACCCTTGGTACAAAGAGTATCTGACTATTACTGGAATTGAAGTAACCATGTGGGTAAACAGAATGAGTGGAAAGTCCAGTTAAGGCTTACCATCTGTCTGGGTCAAGAGAGTCCTGAATGGTCTTAGATATAGAAAGTTCTTCAGAAGAAGAAATCAAAACAGTGGAATGCACACTTATCAATGCCAAAATGGGGTATGGGAATAATTTCAGATGGGAAGAGACTAACTAGTCGAACAGTTTTCATTAGGACACAAGTGATTGAATATGATTTCAATAGAGTCATATGATTGCAGTGTGCTGGCATTATTTTTCAAGAGACTGGGGTAGAGCGGAGACTGGAAAATTGCCCTTTCTTTGATGCTGTGCAACATAAGAGTTGGTATATATAAGCAGCAGGGTGGGGGGTACAGCCTTCTACATGGAGGTGCATGGGGCTTTCTTTCCTACCTGCAAAAAATATGCTTATGTTTTTTTCAGATGTTTTGAGTTTCAAACTTTTTTATATTGATATTTTTATATTAGAGATTTTGAGTGTTTGATTATATATAAGACACTTCTTCAGACTTTTCTGTTTAGCTTTCTGCATGAATGTCAGAATAAACTGAAATGGACAGAAATGTAAAGGAGTCAGTGAAAGGTTGAAGGAGAGAGGTTGCTACACTTGATATTATTTGGGGATGTAAAGAGATCGCAACAATGTTTTCCCCAACAGCAGAGGAGCTTGCATGCTAAAGATGGACTGGGGGATCAGTCATGAGGCATCAGTAAGCAGTGGTTAAGCTTGTCTGTTAGAGAACTGGGTTTTCAGGAATAGGTTTGAAACTCAAAAATTGTTCTGTTTACATAGGCCATTCCCACATCCTCAATGTTTCTCAGTAGACATGGTTGGAATGAGTTCACCCCTGTTTATTTATATACAGATCACTGACATGTTGCTAGTGTGGATAGCTATTACCTTTGAAGTAAACACCTGGAATGTAAGAATGGATGACCTAGTCCCCAAAAACACTGATGGGAAGACTGGTCTTGGACTATGACTATACATCTTGGACAATCTGCCCTTGACAATGCCCCCCACATTTGGCCAGAGGCAAGCATGATGTTAGTCACTGCAGGAGTAGGAAATTGGAATGGAGTATCTAGTTTTAGATCTGAAGTATGAAGCCACCATTTGAAATTAAATATACAAGTCCATGAAATCATGACTTCTGTCATGGAATCTGTTATCTGAGAACACTGTACTTTCAAAGTCCACTGTAGAGGTCTTGTGTACAGTCTGGTACAAAGAACCATGTCTAGCACTGCTGCCATGAGACCCAATACTCTTAATATAGTGATGCTGTGTCTGTCTGAAAATAAACAGCATGAAGTGACAGTTTTTTTAATGAAGGTATCCAGTATAAGGGAAGATGTACTGTGCAGGCAGCATGTCCAGAGTGATTCCTTTGAATATTAACTTGATCTTCCTTGATCTGTTGGGATCTTCTGGATGGGTCAGATGTCTGGTAAGGGAAGAGAGAGAATAAAGTTGGGAAGGGAAGTGGAAGGAAATCATATGCCTATGAATATACTGTTATTATCTATTTGACCTGCATGATGGTCATTCACACCTGTAAGTAAAAGCTTACTAACTCTTCCAAATGCTACCACAGCCATGTTGGTAACTTACAAATCTCTGATTGATATTCTGCTGGTGCTAGCCATGTCAAAACTATTGATGAAATGGGCTCCATTTCCCTCTTAAAGGTACATTGCAAAGTTTGAGATGTGACAGTAGAGAGGGTCTTGGATCTTTCTCTGTGTTCTCAAGCTGACTTTTACCTGATGATTGAGACTGTTAAGCACAGCCAGACATAACAATGAAGAGTTTTGTTGTCACCTTTTGTGCTATATGCACCATCCACGAACTTATGAGCAATTCACATGATATGATTAAAGGCAGATTACATAGTTGCCATCTCTGACAGCAATTTAATTATAAGCTTCCATCCAGCAACTCATCCAGTGACTGGTATCTTGGAGATCCAAATAGTACATCCAGTCTCCTGCCACAACTGGGAAATGTTTTCAGTCAGCTCTCACTGGACTCTTAACATATGTGAAAGATATTTTACTGCCTTCAGTATATATATATTTATGTTATACAAATCTGCCCATAATCTTCAGTTCCTTACCTGGGAAATGGACAGCAGGATCCTGCAGTGCAGAAGTCTTTCTAAGGGCAACTGCAGCAACAACAAAATCAGATTTGTGACTCTTGATCAACTGCTCTAGTCTTTAGGAGGCCACAGGATCTTATCTAGTCTCTTTTGGACAGATAACACAACATTAGATTTTTCCCATGCAGATTTGACAGAGCCATACCAATTTATCAATAGGAGGGACCACCCAGGAAGAAAGTTAGGTCTTTCCTAAGGTCTTTTGCTGAATCCTTTGTGGAGCGGTTAAGGAGTCCGAAGGACATCTCTTTTTCTCTGTCTCAGTCTCATCATCCCCAGACTTGTGTATTACCTTGGGAGAATGTTGGGGAATCAGCTCCCTCTTCATCCTTGATATGTGGGTTTAGGGAATCTTGGAGAGTCTCCAAGTAACTCCCCTTGAGCTTATGCTTCCTACCAGATTGATCTTAGAGTGATAAATCTGAATATGATGAGAAAGCTTGCACTGGTCCTGATATGTAAGATGGATCTTGCAAGAGGCTTCCAACACCTCTGATATGTTAAATGAAAAGCTGGATGCTAAAAGATCACACAAAGAAAGCTCCCCTGTTGAGGACAATATCCCCATAGAAACTGTCACCAAAGGAAGCATATGCAGAACAGCCTGCATCAAAGGTGCCAGTATTAATAGTGATGCCACACTGGAGGTCAAAGCCAGTGGTCTCTGTTACCTGAGACCAAAGTCATCTGAGGCCAGTGACAATGCAAACTACTATAAGCACACCCTCAGCCACCTTACATCCAACAATGGGACTGGCATACTCTTCAACTTAAGGCCTAAATGACAGACCCTTAAACCCTAAAGGATAGAAAGCTAACTCCCACCAACATCAACTTCAGCAATGACAAAATCAGGACCAAGACAGACCTCGGCATCAGCTCTAGGCCCAAAGGGAATCTTGAAGCTAACAGCATCAATACTGAGGCTTTCAACATTGACAGTAAAGTCAACATCAGAGGAGTTGTCTTCAAAAGGCTGTTGTCATGGCATAAAAACCATAGTCAAGAGCAACAAAATTGTTGATGTTGTCATTGGTATCTGTTGGTTTGATTTTGACCTCATCAGAGCTGGTGCAAGCCAGTGAGGAAAGCATGATGTTCTAGCTTCAAAAGAAAGGCAAAGAGAACGTTCCTCTATCCACCCTAGCAACAGAGGGTTAGAGAAGAGGCAAGAGACATTTTTTTGTGGACCTTAATACAGGCGCCCCTATCTTTTCATTGTCAAGCTTGACTGCATGAATGGGGTAACATCTAAAAGACTGTGCTGACAATGGTCAAATTCTATGCACCGTGAATATAACAGAGAAGATATACTATCATCGTCATTATCACTGACCCCTTTTTCCTATTTTCTACATGGGGTCAGGGTGTCAAGTCAACTGTCGTTATCTCTCTCTCCGTTCAGTGCCACTGTCCTACATCTTTGACAGTCATGCCTGACTTTCGCAGCACTTCTCATATACAGTCCATCTATACCTTTGCTGTATGCCCTTGGTTCCTCTTACCTGCTTTCTGTCTATCCATATAGCCTTCACCAGAACATCTTCTGATTTCCTGCACATACTCAGCTCTACAAAAAAACTTATCAGGCAACACTTTAAGGGGCATTTAAGAAATGTGCAGAAGAATCTGCTGATGCTAATTTTTCTTCCATTTTATGTTTCTTAAGCTGAAAACCTAGAGAGGAATCTCATATATTGTGAGTTTTGTGCATTCTGTTCTTTTATTTATCCTTGTCTTTAGGGGGACTGGCCTTAATGATTATAGGCTCAGCCCTTGAGGTTGATTGCACTGACTCAGAAGCAGTGCTCAAGGCTGACACTCCACTGGGAGCAGATGCAGAGCCTTGTTCCATCATGAGCAACTTTAATTCCTGACGAGAAAAATGCAATTCAATAGCTCAGTAGACACTGGTCCAAACACAAGCAAGAAAGGAAGTCCAGTAGTAATTCAAACGATTTAATGAAGCACTTTTCATTATAGTAAATAGAATAACTTCTTCAGATCACGTTAAATTCAACCATCCGCATTTAAATAGCATATTTTAAAAACCATGTGACAATGATGCACCAACCAGCTAAATGTGCACTCGATGATACTTTGTGATTAAATCACCTGCTATATAAAATAAAAGGGATACTGTGTATAAAAATGTTCATGTCATACACTACAAAGTAAAAACATATAAAACAATTTATGATATACTAACACAATTTCACGTACTATTTTAACTATAGTTATATGAATCAAAATAACATATGCCAGAAATTCTACAAGGCATATGTTCATGTAATATTTTACCTGTTTAAACTCTTAAGTTTTAACAGGCACAGGATGTTACATGCTTAATTTAATCCTGGGTTATAAAATGCATTTAAAGTTAACTGCCAAAATAACTCCAGTTCTTCCAAAAGCAGTGTTGTAGGGCCACCTCTTACATCCATTTGTATTTGATCAATAGCTTTAAAAGTAAATGTATGCCCTCCAGTCATTTGGGAATGTCTTGCCAGGGCATTGTCTATTTTATTCTTGTCAATGGCATACACATGCTCATATATTCTGTCATGCAGTCTACATTCGGTTTTCCCTACGTCGGTTTTCCCTACATAGCATGCTGTGCAGAATCTACACTTACCTATATACACTGCAAACCTGGAATTACATGTCAGCTTAAAGTTAAGTTGATATATCTTGTTAATAGTAAATGCCTTTCCTGAATCAATCAGGCCACAAAATCTACATGTACCACAAGGTAGCATACCAGCTTTCTTATTCACACCTCGAATGTGTTTACTATTTAACAAATCCTTGAGGTTACATCCTCTTCTAAACACTATTTTAGGTGAAGGGCCTAACTTCCCTAACAAAAATTTATCATTAATTATTAATTCCCAGTTTTTAATTAAAATAAGTGAAACTGCTGAATTATCCAGGTTAAAGGATTCATATAACTATAGTTAAAACAATACGAGCAATTGTGTTAGTATATCATAAATTGTTTTACATGTTTTTACTTTGTAGTGTACGACATGAACATTTTTATACACAGTATCCCTTTTATTTTATATAGCAGGTGATTTGATCACAAAGTATCATCGAGTGCACATTTAGCTGGTTGGTGCATCATTGTCACATGGTTTTTAAAATATGCTATTTAAATGTGGATGGTTGAATTTAATGTGATCTGAAGAAGTTATTCTATTTACTATAATGAAAAGTGCTTCATTAAATCGTTTGAATTACTACTGGACTTCCTTTCTTGCTTGTGTTTGGACTGGTGTCGACTGAGATACTGAATTGCATTTTTCTCGTCAACTTTAATTCCTCCTATACCTAATAAATGAGGTAGCAAATGATTTACAAGTATCAGAAGTGGCAGAAAAAAATCATCATGCCGTGGTGGTATGGCGGTAGCCTTGTTACCTCACAGCAAGAGGTCCTCCCGTTTGATTCTCGGCTTGGCTTGGGAGTGCCTTCTGTGTGGAGTCTGCATGTCCTCCCCGCGGTTGGGTAGCGTTCGAAAGACATGCGTGCGTAAATGGGTGTGCTTTCGTTGAAGGTTGGGCATCGAGCTGGCACCTCAGCATTTCGTAAAAATCTACTGCCAATCGTTAGTGGACCAGAGTTCCACTGTGGTGACCCCTTACCGGGAAAAAGCCGAAAGACAAACAACAACAACAAGTGGCAGAAAAATGCTGTCTCTCTAAGCAGTATTTACAAGACAAGCATTTATTCTGGAGTAGAGTTTTGTGCCACATTTACATTTTAACATTTTATTCTTCATAGTCTGCAAGCTGTCCAAAATATCAGCAAATGATAACTAGAATACCAACTGTGAAAAAGTCGAAAAAGACAACAGTAATGTCATAGCAGAGCAGAATTATATGTGCAACAGTAAGGGCAAGCCAAGGAAAATGCCGAGCCCTAGTTAGAGGTGCTTAAGAATCATTAAATCCTAGAAAAAGACAAAAAAGGATGGGTCTGACCTGAATCATTAACAGTAATGATACGAAGATGCAAATGAATAAATATAAACCAATAATAGCAGCAAACTGCAACTCTGCATTTCCAGTCTAAAGTGAATTTTTTATAAATGTAGCTGCTGATGATGCAATGCAATGCATGGCAAAACATCTGAAGGGAGGCTACTTTGTATGGCGTTATAAGTAAATTTAAGGGCTCTCAGCCTTAATCCTACTGATGATGAGGATGCAAGGCTCTAGACAGGTATACTCTGTACTCTACAGAGTACACTTTTCTGAGCTTCATTTAGAAAATTGTCTTTTTCAGAACATGATACGACAATGACTGTCTAAATTAATGCCTCTTTTACAGAGAGGATTGCTAATACAAAACAGCAATATCTTTAGTATGTATAAAAGCAGCAGATGAACATAACACATACATTATTAAGTCTTTGTGAGGGCATCATTTTGTAAGATGTACACATTTACATTTATTAATCCCAAGTGGGTTGGGGGCAGCAGTAAGATATTGTGAGTACTGTGATGACCGTGTCCTGGCCCAGCAATCAAGGAGCCTCAATCCTCACCACTAACACCAGGGAGGTTGTCTCCTAGAAGAGGAAAGGATAACTAATACACACAGTAAAGTACAATTTCCCTTAAGTGCACACAGAGATCACAGTCAGTCTGGGGCTGGTTGCTCCCTTGCTCACCAGGTCCCCAATAAGACTCCCCACTGGCACAGCTATAGGGTCTAGGTCTCAGCCTAATTGGGCAAGCTAAAACCTCCAGTACCCTCTCTGTCCAACCAGTGCTTTGTGTCCCTGCCAAGTAGCTGACACAACACACACACACTTTGAGATAAATATTTATACAACGTCACAGACTCTCCTGGGAAAGGCTGACACAGATTCTCCAACTGTGCCCTTTTACCCAGACTTCTTCTTCTTTTTTCGGCTTTTTCCCGGTTAGGGGTTGCCACAGCAGATCACCTGTCTGCTCATGATTGGCAGTGGAGTTTTACAGTGTCGAGTTGCCAGCCTGGCACCCAACCTTCCTCAGAAGGCACACACACACACACACACACACACACACACACACACACACACACACACACACACACACTCACATCTAGGGCCAATTTAGAGTGTCCAGTCCACCTACAGCATGTCTTTGGGATGTGGGAGGAAACTGGAGCACCCAGAGGAAACCCATGTGACCAGAGGGAGGACATGCAGATGCAGCACAGAAGGCACCCCAGCCAAGAATCGAACCGGAGAACCTCTTGCTGTGAGGCGGCAACTCTAACCACTGCACCACCATGGCCGCCCTATCACCATGGCTGCCCTACCACCATGGCCGCCCTTGGTAGTAATTACTGCCACCACCCAGTTAATAATATCAGCTACTAAAAGATCCTTAAAAGGGTGTCCAATTATTACTGTGCAATATTAATATCCAATGGTAGTATGACTAACAGTCAAGGCTTACTTTAGAGTGGCCTATTACAATAACCTCTATAAATATGCAATGTACTCTAGAGCTTATCTATACACAAATCAGCCACAGGTAGAAGGTTTTAAAAATATTTAATAATAAATAATTAAAACACAAGACAAAACTACTACACCACAGAGATATCTAAGAGTTCAGAGATCACACAGAAACTTAATATACTACAGTAGGACAGGTCTGATTTCAAAGAAAAATACCTAATTAATCTTTACTAGCTTTAACTATTCCTACAAGAAATCACAGTGCTAAACTTACATGTGAGCATAAGCAGAGTGCTGGTAAGTTGGATATCAAGATCAAAATGCTCTCCATCTCTCTCTGAGACACAGTTTATAAAACATCACTAACAAACATGTCTCTGGGTCCTCCCCAGATTACATCATTTGTGGCATTAAGGTTTTCCCAGTATTCATATTGCATCATCTTGACACCTGCTCTGAGTTCCCAGGCTAATAGAAACTCCATTATTTAGCAAGCTAACACCTGCACAGGAGAATACAACACTAAAAGGCATTTCACATATATACTCTAGCAATTAGTCCTTAGTTAACACAATAGACAGAATGTCTTCAGCCAGCCTGACCGGAACTAACTTTAAAGATCAAATAATGTCATAAAATCATTTCAATTTCAAAAGATAAATTTGAAAGGCGTAGTTTTTCTTTACAGTAAGGGGGCAATGTTGTAACAATCTTGAAGTTCACATTTTACAGTGTCTTCTTTACACTCAAGAAACATGCCTGTATTTTACATTTATTTACAAATGCCAGAATTAGATATCAAATTCTATTTGAGTAGGCTAGCAACCTTCGCCCATCCCTCCCCAATCATCACATCTCTTCCCCCCGAGGAACTCAAGCAAGTTTCTCAAGTGCCCCTTAAGAAACATCGCTTGAGAGTGTCAGGTCTATCTGGGTGTACGTCACCCCATTCCCTGTCTTGAGAGCACATCTGCATTGGCATTGCTACTCCCACTGCGGTGCTGCACTGACATATCATATGCTTGCAACCCCAAACTTCATCTTAGCAACTTGGCATTTTGCTGACTGGCTCTGTTTAACCATATTAGAGGGTTGTGATCCGTCATCACAGTGAATTTTCTTCCATACAAATAAGGCTGAAGTTTTTGTAGTGCCCACACTATGGCTAGACATTCCTATTCTACCGCTGCATAGCTTTCCTCCCTGGGTTGAAGCCTATGATGGAGATAAACCACTGGGTGCTCTTTTCCCTCTGAAGAAATCTGGCTAAGTACAGCCCCCACCCCATAGTTTGAAGCACCCACCTGCACAACAAATTCTTTGCTGTAGTCTGGACTGGCTAACACAGGGGTCCTCCCAAAGCTTCCTTAAGCTTCTGAAATGCCTGCTCACATGCTGGGGTCCACACTACCTTATCTGGCCTGTTCTTCCTTGTCAGGTCTGTGAGGGGAGCAGCTATAGTACTATAATTGGGAATGAACTTTCTGTAGTACTCTGCTGTCCTTAAGAATGCCCTCACCTGCTTTTTGGTGACAGGTGCAGGCCATGCCTGAATAGCTTTCACTGTGGCAGGTTCTGGCCTTATCTTACCACTCCCCACTCTATGTCCTATGTTGGAGACCTCTGTCATACCCACCTGACATTTGCTCAGCTTAATAGTCAACCCTGCTCTCTGTAGTCTGCCCAACACCTCCCTAACATGCTGAAGGTGCTCTTGCCAGGAATGGCTGTAGATAGCAATATCATCCATGTAAGCAAGGGCAAACCCTCCTGCTCCTGCTAAAATATGATCTACCAGCCTCTGGAAATCACTGGGGCAGTCTTCATCCCAAAGGGCATCTTTGTGAACTCATACAAGCCAAAACGAGTCACAAAGGCTGACTTTACTCTAGCACTGGGAGTCAAGAGCACCTGCCAGTAACCCTTGGTAAGATCAATGGGTTTAAGATACTTAGCCCCACCCAGCTGCTCTAGGGCCTCATCTGTCCTAGGCATGGGGTAAGCATCTGACTCTCGGTGACTATTTAATTTCCTGTAATCCACACAGAACCTGGTGCTGCCATCCTTCTTTGGCACCAGTACCACTGGTGAGGTCCAGGGACTGTTGGACTCTTGAATAACTCCTAGTTCCAACATCTCCTGTACCTCCTCCCTCAGAGTCTGTTTGACTCTCTCAGGCACCCTATAAGGGGCCTGCCTGATAGGCCTTTGGGGTCCTGTATCCACCTGGTGCTACACCAGGTGGGTGCTCCCTGGTTTCCCAGTGAACATGCCCCCAAACTCCTGCAACACTGCTCGGATTTCTCGAACCTGGGTAGGAGATAGTTGCTGGGACATTGCTACCCCTTCCTCCGAGGTGTCAGCCCGAGCCTCACTGAGGAGATCAGTCCCCAGATCTTTCTCAGACTCCTCCTGCAATCCACTGCAAATGCTTAGCACAAGGGCCTCCCTATCATGGTAAGGTTTCATCATGTTAACATGGTACAATTTGTGCCCCTGCTGTCTGCCTAGCACTTCCACCATGTAGTTAACATCACATACCTTTCTTACCACCTTGTAGGGTCCCTCCCAAGCTGCTTGCAACTTGTTGCATCTGACAGGAATGAGAACCATCACCTGCTGCCCTATGGCATACTCTCTAGCTCGAGCATTCCTGTCATACCACACCTTTTTCTGTTGTTGGGCTTTTGCCAGGTTCTCCTGGGCCAGGCCCATGAGCTCCCTGAGCCTTGTCCTGAGGTTCAGGACATATGCCACAATAGAATCCTTGTGAGAGTCTCACTCACCTTCCCACTCATCTCAAATTAAATCTAGAGGTCCCCTCACCCTATGCCCATACAGCAACTCAAAGGGTGAAAAACCTGTGGATTCCTGGGGAACCTCTCTGTAAGCAAACAACAGATGGAGCAAATATTTGTCCCACTCCCTCTTAAACTGATCTGCAAATGCCCAAAGCATGGACTTAATTGTAGAGTTTAACCTCTCAACAAGACTATCAATCTGGGGATGGTAGGGGGTGGTCTTCATGTGCTTCACCCCACAGGGCTTCCACAGACAAGCCATCAGGTCTGACATAAAATTGCCACCTCTGTCAGACAGTATTTCCTTTGGGAAGCCTACCCTGCTGAAAATCTGTAGCAAAGCATTTGCCAGCTTCTCGGCCTCAATGGAGGACAGAGCCACTGCCTCAGGGTATCATGTAGCATAATCTACAATCACTAGGATATACTTTTTCCCTGTGGAACTTGAGGTACTCAGAAAACCCACAATATCCATAGCTACCCTCTGAAATGGCTCCTCAATCACAGGCAAAGGCATCAAAGGAGCTATCACCTTGTCTCCTGCCTTGCCTACCTTTTGGCACTTCTCACAGGTCCTGCAGTACCCTATTACATCTCTGGAAATTCCAGGCTAATATAGTTTTGCATAATATGCCTCTTTGTATGTTTTATACCCATATGACCTGCAAAGGGAATACCATGGGCTATGGCTAGAAGTGCCAGACGGTAAGCTCTAGGTACTACCAACTGCTGTACTCTCTCACCTTCTAGCCCTCCATTAGCGGTCCACTCTCTCTACAGTAACCCTTTGTTCCAGTATACAGATTCCCCCTTCCCTTGAGAATCAGGTGCCTCCATAGCTACCTGCCTCAGGCCTTGCAATGTAGGGTCTGAGAGCTGAGCGTGTCTCAACTCTCTCCTTGTAACCCTTCCCAGCTCCCCTTCCACAGGAAGTCTGGCATCCTCTGACAGTGGTGCCTCACTGTCAGCCTAGGTACTACTACTCACCTTTACCTTTGCAGTTACCCTGTCCAAGGGAACATCAGTACCCACAAGCAGCTGTGGCTCACATTCAGTCTCACTGCTACAGCATAGCTCACTCCCTGAAGTAACCACCTCAGCAGTCCTGGCTGCAAGTATGCAGTCCGTCTGGGTCTCCCCCAGGCTACCAGACCCACATGCTTGTCTCCTAGCCTCACTCCATGTAACTGCATAAGTAAATAGTACTGCCTCATCCAAATCCTTCCCTCTCAGGACATCTGCAGGATGGTAGTTCCATACCCCTGTTGTTTCAAGACAACACAATGTTGGCATTTTGTCTTTCCCACTTACTGGCTCCCTCACCTTTGGTTCCCCACCTTGCCTCCATAGACACCTGTATGACACATGGCCCCACTAGTTGCATTCAAAACATTTAACCCTAGCTCCTGGACACGTACCTGGACTAGTGGCTTCCCCTGCTACTGGTAGATTCTGTCGGGGCAGTCTGTGCTGGCCACCATGGGTTCCTTTAGTCCCATGAGCAGTACTGGGGGTCCCTTTCCTGTGCAGGGCTTCCCTGCTTGCTAGGTATAGGTCTTCCTTCTTCCCCAACTCTTCTGAAGTAGCACACTGTTTATCAGTTAACCAGATCCTCATGTCCTCCGGCAAAGTGCTAAGGGCTTGTTCCTTTACTAAAAGGTCTACCAGCCCTTCAAAAGTGGTGACCTGACATCCATTCACCCAGCTATGAAAATAAGTGCTCAGTTCAACAACATATTCACATACATTTTCATCTGCCTTGCGTCTATGCTCACAAAACTTTTTCCTATACATTTCAGGTGTTAGCTTAAAACATTCTAATAAATGTCTTTTTACAGCAGCATAATCAAAACAGTCAGTATCATGCATTTTTGCTAAAGAAGTTACAGCTTTACAATGGAGTAAGGGGGTCAGGAACCATACCCAGAGCCCTTGGTCAACTTCATACTGTTTACATACCTGCTCAAACATATGAATGAAGCTATCAAAATGATCCCCCTCTTTAAACTGTGGAAGAAATTTACTGACCTTTTGTGCTTCTGGGGTCCGGTTACTCCCTTCCCCATTACCTCCATGACTCTGGTGAAGAGTCAGCATTTCTCTCTCATGCTTTCTCTGCCATTCCAGTTCTTCAGCTTCTAGGCACCTCATTTTCTCAGCTGCTCCTAGTTCTCTATGCCTGGCCTCCAACTCAAGTCTCTTTAGCTCCAGCTGGATTTTTAAGACCACTGCAGAAAGGTTGAGCTGTCCATTCTCCGAGGATATTGTATCTCCGCTGTCAGTCTGACTGTCCTCCAGGCTGCTGTTTTCTGATGCAGCTCTAACCAAGGCTGCAATCAGGTCTGCTTTAGTCAGATTTTCATGCACCAGTCCCTTAGCCTGGCACATCTCCGCCAGCTGGCTCCTTGTCAGCCTTCCATACTCTTGTGCTGACATACTGCCTGCTCACCCTGACTAACATTAAGCTAACAAAAGAAATAAAACAATTGTGATCTGAACTCTGAGTATACATTGCGTGGCTATTTTAGAGAACAAAACACTTTTAGAGATCACTGTACATAAGCTACAGGAAATTGCTCTACCCACACCACTACAACCCGATTAGCATGTGAAGTAGATCCCACCACTGCCAAACACTTGTGACGACCGTGCCCTGGCCCAGCAATCAAGGAGCCTCAATCCTCACCACTAACACCAGGGAGGTTGTCTCATAGAAGAGGAAAGGATAACTAATAAACACAGTAAAGTACAATTTCCCTTAAGTGCACACAGAGAACACAGTCAGTCTGGGGCTGGTTGCTCCCTTGCTCACCAGGTCCCTAATAAGACTCCCCACTGGCATAGCTATAGGATCCAGGTCTCAGCCTAACTGGGCAAGCTAAAACCTCCAGTACCCTGTCTGTCCAACCAGTGCTTAGTGTCCCTGCCAAGTAGCTGACACAACACACACACACACACACACACACACACACACACACACACACACACACACACACACACACACACACTTTGAGATAAGTATTTATACGTCACAGACACTCCTGGGAAAGACTGACACAGATTCTCCAACTGTGCCCATTTACCCAGACTATACAGTAGTAATTACTGCCACCACCAAGTTAATAATATCAGCTACTAAAAGGCCCTTAAAAGGGTGTCCAATTATTACTGTGCAATATTAATATCCAATGGTAGTATGACTAAGAGTCAACAGGTAGAAGGTTTTAAAAATATTTAATAATAAATAATTAAAACACAAGACAAAACTACTACACCACAGAGATATCTAAGAGTTCAGAGATCACACAGGAACTTAAAATAATACAGCAGGACAGGTCTGATTTCAAAGAAAAATACCTAATTAATATTTACTAGCTTTAACTATTCCTACAAGAAATCACAGTGCTAAACTTACATGTGAGCATAAGCAGAGTGCTGGTAAGTTGGATATCAAGATCAAAATGCTCTCCATCTCTCTCTGAGACACAGTTTATAAAACATCACTAACAAACATATCTCTGGGTCCTCCCCAGATTACATCATTTTTGACTTTTAGGCTTTTCCAGTATTCATATTGCATCATCTTGACACCTGCTCTGAGTTCCCAGGCTAATAGAAACTCCATTATTTAGCAAGCTAACACCTGCACAGGAGAATACAACACTAAAAGGCATTTCACATATACACTCTAGCAATTAGTCCTTAGTTAACACAATAGACAGAATGTCTTCAACCAGCCTGACCGGAACCAACTTTAAAGATCAAAGAATGTCATAAAATCATTTCAATTTCAAAAGACAAATTTGAAAGGTTTGACTTAGTTTTTCTTTACAGCAAGGGGGCAATGTTGTAAAAATCTTGAAGTTCACATTTTACAGTGTTTTCTTTACACTCAAGAAACATGCCTGTATTTTACATGTATTTATAAATGCCAGAATTAGATATCAAATTCTATTTGACTGGGCTGGCAGCCTTCGCCCATCTCTCCTCAGTCATCACAAGTACAAAATGGGATTCTCTAGCTACAACCCTACGAGAATGGACCTTCTCATGTTAGATCCAGTGAAGCTGATAGAGTGAGAGCTAAAATGGAAACCAATGACAAATAATTTGGCAGTTGTAAATGAAAGAGATGAAAATTTTAAAAAGCCCAGCAATCTCTTTGTCATCAAACGTATGGTGGTTATTTTCTATATAATGACTCATTTTGGCTTTTCTTGTGCTTTTGTCGAAGTTTATCATTTTATTACATTTTGTTTTTCATGTCCTTTCAGCATTTAATGTTATTTTGAAAAGTTTGGTGTCATGTCTATCTGAATAACATTTTCTGCTTGCTGTAAAGGTTTTACAGCTTGCAATGTATTCTGAAGACAAAAATTGTCATAAAAGCAACAACATTTTCATTTCAATGAATTAACATTCTTTGTTCTTTTTTCAACTAATTGTCTAAAGGATGCTTACAATAATAAAATTGCCACAGGTGGAATTATTGTCTGAGTTCTAGAAATGTTGCATTATATAAATCTTGATCGTCTAATGCTAGAAATGAAACAAAAGTTGGGATCTGGACCACTGATGATTGCAAACTACACGAACTGCTGAAAAGTTAAAGCGGCAGTGATGTCTATAAGCCTGTAGAGATACCTTGTACTGCCACCTGGCATGAGTTCAGAAATTTCTTTGATGAGGCCTTACACAAACAATAATGCTCAACAGGGCATGTGTTATTGTGTACATAACACCTGCCTAGGGGTGTTATGAGACCTGACATCCAGGCAGAAGTGCTGTTTAGTGAGTGTAAATAATGGGGGCAATTGGCATTTTAATTGTCCGAGCTCTATAGGACCTTAATATGCTGCCGTGAAGCAGTGGACTTGTTTTCCAGTGGGAATTACCTGTATATTAACACCCTGTTTGAGAACATTTGTTCTCCAATCAGAATGGATGTACAGATCACCCATTCTCCAAATCTTTTTAATACACACTTACACACAACAGTTACTTAAGCAGCAATAGCCTTTACTATAATAGCAACAACTGCCTAATCAAGAAAGAGTTATGTAATATCCTACATGCACTGTGGCCTTAACGAAGTCTTAAAGTCATACTTCACACATGACAACCCCATATTTTCCATTATTTTCCATTAGGGCAGTTTTGACTGCTTTTTGCATACTTAGCAGCCACCTTGAATACATGCAGCATATTTTACATAAGCTGCCCCAAAAACTCCATTTTATGACAATGGAAATAGTTGGCCTCATACTACAAACTACTTTTGAAACCTAATGCCTAGAGAATGCTATGATTGTTAATAATAACAGACAAATATTGGCAGTAAAGCCTAAAGTTTGGACTAACAAGTTATGAATGAACTTAGTACATCCCACTGACCTAGATTATGTTCCAATAAGCTCTGCATCATATGTAACTAGCCACATAATAGTGGTAGTAGTAGTAATAATAACCATTTGTTAAACCAAGTAAGCCCACTGAACACGCTATCCATTTCCAGAGGTGACCTAGAGCAATTTCTGTTTAAGTAACCTGCTCACACTCTCACAGTATACAAAGGGAGACTGTGGGAATCAAACAACAAGACAGCTGTAGGGCTTAAGCCTAGCAGCACATAGTCAAACCACTGCCTCTGATAACAATGGAAACTGATAAGTATGCCTACTGCTCTTTTCTAGTTACTAAAGACTTTTTAAGAAAATAACCAAAGAACAGAATAATGACTGAGCTACCATGCATCCTGAACTTTCAGAGAAAGACATTTGGTAAGTGAATCATTTCTCATGCCTTAGCAAAAAAGAGAGTATACACAGTCAGTTGCATCATCTCTATAAATATTTGTGGTGAGATAATGGTTCTGCATGTGTAGAAACTCCATGGTAATAGAAGTGCAGTTAATTGTGTTTGACAAAGAATATTACACATTTAAAATACAAATAACACAAAACTTTTTCCTGAGCCAGTAATTTTCCATAGATCTGAGTTGCAGAAAATATAATCAGAATAACATGAAATGGTTGATAAATTATAATCTATATTGTTATCTCCATTATATTTGTGTTTGCATTGTCTCATCCCAGGATATGATCTGGAGGAAATGGAACTTATAAACAAAGACATTGGCAACCTTCAAACACTGGACCCCACGCAGTTTGGGTTCGTGAAGGACTGATCTTGTCTCCTGAACCTGATTGACTTCTTCAAATCAGTCTCCAGAGCCGTGGGCAAGGGTAAGGTGGTCCACACAGCCTATCTGGACCTCGCCAAGGCCTTCAACACCATCCCCCACTCTGAAATCATAGATAAACTTACTAAGCTGGGCATTAATCCCTACTTCACTCGATGGGTTGCCAACTGGCTTACTGACATAACCCACACTGTAAAAGTAGCCGACAACAAATCCAGCTCTAAACAAGTGACAAGTGGAGTACCTCAGGGTTCAGTCCTGGGACCACTCTTGTTTGGCATCTACTTCTCTGAAGTACAGGCCAACACTAAGGGACTCTGGCTAACAAAGTTTGCAGATGACTGCAAACTGGGAGCCATTATTGAATCCCCAAATGATGTGGATACTCTACAAAAGGGCCTTCCAGAAACAGATGCTTGGTGCCAGAGCCATGAGCTCAAGCTCAATGCCAAGAAATGTATAGTTATCCCTTTTGGGAAAAAACATGTACCCGTGAATTACCACATAGGTGGCAGTACACTTAACACTGAAAGTGTGATTAGAGATTTAGGGACACAGGTGGACAGTGGTCTCACCTTCGATAACCACATCACCACAACAGTCAGGAAATCCTTCTATGTGGCACACCTCATCACTAAGGGCTTTTCATCCAGAAAAAAGGAGGTCATTGCCCCACTGTACTCATCCTTCATTAGACCAATTTAGAATGCAATGCCCCATTTGGTATGTACCTCTCAAGACATCTGCAACAACTGGAAAGGCCACAGAAATACCTCACTAAAAGAATCACAGACCTAAAGCAGATGCCCTACGCTGACCGCCTTAAAAAACTCCACCTATACTCTGTCGCATATCATCTACTCAGAGGTGATCTCCACTTAACATACAAGGCCATGTCAAACCCAGAGCGGTTGGACATGCTACACTTAAAGAAATCCCAATCCTTCAGAGACACACGCTCCAGGGATCTAAACCTTGTCATCACAATGAACAAAACATGCTGGAGGGATAGGTTCCTGACCCAGAGATTCCCCAGACACTGGAATAGACTGCCCATACATGTCAAGCAGAGTGCCTCTTTGGCCCTCTTCAAAAGGAACCTTGATGATTGGATGGAAGATAGGAAATTCACCCCGGGGATCACATCAGTCGCCCTGCTAGACAGGGGACCAGGGAAGTAAATATTGTGGGAAGAGAGATCCAGGGAATTGTTATGGCTAGGCTTGTATAAGCCCTAGGACCGATAGCCTAGTACCAACCTATGAACCTAAATGAAATGAATTTTGCCACATATACAGAAATATGTAAAGTATTAGTTTCAAGTGCATGTGTCTTTAATGGACATGGTGTTACTGGGATTGGTGTGCCATGTCACACTGCAATTTAAGTTAGAGCTTCATGGTGTTGAGAACTATGTTTCTTGTTTGTAATTCATCTATCTTAGCAATGCGTGTACTTTTATGCGAGCATACTACATGATACCAAAATTACACATGCTTGAAAGCAAAAACTACAGCTTTATTCTGAGCTGGTCTGTTGTAATCAATGCTATTCTCAAATTTTCAATGAAAAATTGGTTAATATATATATATATATATATATATATATATATATATATATATATATTTTTTTTTTTTTTTTTTTTTTTTTTTTTTTTTCCTAAAATCAATAAATCAATGAAATGTCAACAGTGCCAATGGCCAATGTCAACACATTAACACTGACAAAAAACATTAATACCCTCTTGTGCATGATGTGAGGACTAAACCTACAGCATGCATATTTTAGAACAGTTTTTTGCAGGAAGAAGTCCCCCACAGTACTTTCCACACCCTGATAATTATTTGTTAGAATTTTGAGACTGCACAATCCTTGGGAATAGGGGAGATTCCCTAGCCCCAGCGATTGCCGATCTCATATACCTATCAATCATCTGGTTTGTCAACCAAAGATGTCAACAAAACAGAGATCAACATTAGGGAATTTTTCTTATTACAAGTACTCACACACACACACACACACACACACACACATATATATATATATATATATATATATATATATGAATTTTCTTATTGAAATAATTTACTTCCATCTCTCTCTCAGAAATGTTTGCTTCATTACCATTACTCATGCTCGAAAAAAATGAAGCAGCAGCTTAGGAAAACAAAATCTTTAATAGCGCCAACGGTAAGCGCTTTCGTCTCTACACTTATTCATACACCAGAGACTTCTTCAGACAACCATTTAAACACACTACAAGAATTTATACTTAAGTAAATTGCATAATTTCATGTCACATGACATAATTAAAAAGCATTATTAAAAAACATATTGCTACTTTAAAACCATTCATAAAACACGGAACAATAACTTACTCATTCACAATTAAACGCCTACAATATAATAATTGCTTGATCAATTACAAATATATACATAAGAAATAGAATAAATATACAATTGAAATAGTTTAAATATACAATTAAATATACAATCTAATATGCAACCCACTGTTAGTGTTTTAACCCCCCCCCCTTTTTAGATACATTATACATTCATCTCTATTATTTAAACCCGGTGGGAAACAAGCATTAGGTTTGACTTGCCAACAATACTCTAACCAACCAAGTTCTTCTTCAATGTTCACTATGTTGGCAGTATTCATTAGTTGTTCTAACACCAAGAACCTGAAATTCACTTTACATTTTTTATTTTTATAATGTTTACTCATTGCATATCTATCATCTCCTATTTGTATAGCATGCTTATGTTCATATATACGTTTATATAATTTTCGATTTGTCCTTCCAACATAAAAAGAATTACATTCTAGGCATATAATCAAATATAGTACATTATTAACTTTACAATTAAAAGTTCCAGGTATCTTAATAATCATTTTTCCCACTTCTATCTCATTTTTCTCAACATATAAATAGTTGCACATGTTACAATTAAAACATTTGATCATCCCACATTTCTTTGCTTTGGACCTAATAGGATTCAGTTTAGACTGAAAATAATTTTTTATAACACTTAGCTCTTTTTTGTATAAAATTAGGTTTGTCTCCTATCTTCTCAAGTAATTCCTCACTGGTTCTAAATATACTCTAATTTTTACTAATAATGTTTTAATGGCACTAGAATCAGTACTGTTATGTATTGCCATAGCTGTCTGATATTTATAGGAGATGTTTTTAGTTCTCCTTGCTAGTGTTGTACCTCTTCTTTCTCTTAACTGTTCTTCATAAAGTTCTTCAACTTGTCGCTTAGGGTAACCTGTCTTCTCCATTTTTATACATAAATGTCTAGCTTCATCTATAAACTCACTGGTTACTTATTCTTTTTAATTGACCTTTCACAGTATTCAATTTAGTTTTCTTGGGGTGCATGCTGGAATAATGTAGGTACATATTATTCTGTACTTTCTTCCTATAAATTCTTGTCAGTAATCTATTTTCTTCTTTATATATTACAATATCTAAAAATGTTATTTCATTATAACTGCTTTCATGTGTGAATTTCAAATAGGAACAGACACAATTAATATAATGTATAAACTCTTGTAATTCTTCACCTGTCCCTCTCCACACCAAAAATAAATCATCAATAAAACGTAATATTGTAACAATATGTTCACTAAACCTGCTTTCTAATATGTTAGCCAGCTCCCACCCATGCATAAAAACATTAGCATAGCTGGGCGCTAATGCTGCACCCATTGCGACTCCATTGATTTGAACATAAATCTCATCTTGAAAAGTCATATAATTATAACTCAAAACAATATCAATCATTTCCATTAATAAACTGATAGTACCACTAGAAAACATTTTAGTTCTGAGAAGTTTAAATCTTACAGTATCCATACCTTCACCATTAAGAATCATGGTATACAGTGATTTTATATCCAATGTAACTAATATATCAGTTTCATATACCATTAATGTTTCAGTTTTTCATAAAACATCAAAACTGTCCTTTATATATGTCACATTTTTGGGAATTACTTGTTGTAGATGTCTATCTACAAAAACAGACAAAGCCTCTGTTTTACTATTGACACTGGACACTATTGGTCTTAAAGGTAGATCATTTATATTTTTATGGATCTTTGGAATCCCAAAGATCCTACTAATTTTAGGGTTATTATTGCTCAAACTTTTCTTTGTTTTATCATCTATTCTCCCAGTTAAATACCATTCTTCAATACATGCATCAATCATCCTATATCCTTGTTTGACTTCCTTCATTGTTGTTTTTTTATAATAATTTTCATCTGCCAAAATTTCAACCATTTTTGTTCATATATCTTTTTATACAGTACCACTATTGAGCCCCTATTTTCTGCCTTCATAAATAAAATATCATCCTTTTTCAGCAAGTTATCAAAACAATCTTTTTCAGTTTTAGATAAATTAAAATATTTAAATTGAGTTTTGTTTTCAAAAACATCTACTAATTGAGTTTCACATATATTCAAAAACATTTCTAAGTCCTTATGTAAAGGAGGGTTAAAACAACTAGGCCTGTAACAGTGCAACTTATTACTTTGTTGTTTGTCAAACATTATGTTGAAGTTTAACATTCTAACATAACTTCTTAATTCATTAATTGTCTGTAATTTATTGGCTCTTTGGGCTGGTGCAAAATTCCAGCCCTTTCCAATCACATAATACTCTAACTGAGACAAATTATATTCAGGGAGGTTAATAATTTTAAAGTTTGCAGTATCTAAGTCCTCCAAAATTGCTTCCTTCTATTCCAATTCTGCTTGACTTGTCCCTTCTTTACAAAACTGCTTTTTTGATGTTGCCATTTTTTGTTAACATTATTTTCAGTCCTTCCATTTGTCGTTACCTGGGCCCAGGTTCTCTCATTACCATTTTTCCTTTGATAGACTTCAGTCATTTGTTGCCCTTCAGTTTGTACTACTGGAATGCCTTGGTTCCCTGTCTCACTGTAGTCTGTATTTTGCTCGTTGTTACTGCTTCTAGGGCTGCTTAGCATTGTTGAAACATCATTTGCAGTTCTGGGACCAATATTGCTTTTATTCTTTTTGCTACCATTATCAATAGTAGCTGTTGCATTTTTATTTAAACGCTCTGATCTCCATACTGCTCCATTCTCCATACTACTTGTGTTAACACTAACAGTTCTCGCAATACTAGACTGTTCTCTTCATAACTCCAGCCCATAGACTGATGCCACTCCCCCTTCATAATCATTTCTGTCCCTTTCAAACTTTTTTGTTTTATGATGGCTTAAAGTATCATTCAATTTTATTAAGTTCTCTTGAATAGTACATAATTTTGTGTTAAAAAACATCTGCAGAGGTAATATCGTTCAGTTAGCTAAATCCTCAAATTGCTCATGCTCCTCTGAATCATCAATGCCTAAGCCATATTTTTTCACCTTTTAACTCAAGATGTCCTCACTACAACTATTAACAGCTCTGAAGCTTCAAAAACCTGAACTGCAGTGCATTAATATCAGATGGGGTGAAAAAAAAAGAAAACATGCAGCAGTCAATGTTCTGTAATGTCACAGGCAAGGAGGCAAATAAGGTATTTGTCACTTTTAACTTTAAGAAAGAAGAGGGAGAGACAAAATCTCTGACTTAAAATATAAATTTCAAGCGTACTGTGGCCTGAAGAAGAATCAGACACATATAAGACATTTAGTTTTGACTAACATCAAGAGGTTGGATCTATATCACATTATCAAAATTCCAAAATGTCGAACACCATAAGCTCGACCTTGGAATCTCAAAATGTGATATACTCCAAGGGAAAAAATTTGCTGTTCTGAGAATACACACACACAGCACAAGCACACCAAAATACATAATCCACACATACACACTTCACAGAACCCTACACTAAACCGTACATACACTACTAGCTATCCACTTACCTTAACCCAACCCTAACCCTAAGGTCCCTAACTAAAGCACACTCACCTTACCCGCTCCCTAACCCTAAGGTCCCTAACTATCGCACACTCACCTTACCCGCTCCCTAACCCTAAGGTCCCTAACTATCACACATTCACCTTACCCGATCCCTAACCCTAAGATCCCTAACTATCGCACACTCACCTTACTCACTCCCTATCCCTATGATCCCTAACTATCACACACTCACCTTACTTCAGTCCATTCGCACACTTACCTTAAACCAGTCCGTCACCTTCACACCACAGTCGAGGAAATAGCAAAGCAGCAGAAATGACCCACCGATTACTTTCCCTAGGAAAATATTCGGTGTTCTGCAGCTACACTATTTCAAACATTCGCTGAATTGGGGTCAGTATTATAACATTCGAAGTTTTAAGACTTCAATGTTATAATATAGACCCCAGGGGTTTCAGGAGTCTACTGATGATTATGTAACTGAAATGTAACCTTGACAGCCTGCACGCTTCTTTAACAAAAAATAAAATTTTGCATGCAGTCAGAAATTATATAGAAGCAGATAATTAGTGGAAGATGACTTAGCACTGGACAATGTAACCAAGGTGTGCAGAGTGTGTGGACTTTTGAATTTGCAACGGAAATGTATGACTAAAGATCTGGAATTCTGTAAAATAAAGCTTATGAGGAAGATAATTGCAAAATTAAACCATAATTGCCAAAAATAATAGAAATTAAAATGCTGATGCATATCTGGTATCTGAGATGACATCTTGTAATAAGCAAGAAAGCAGAAAGTGTACACACAATGAAGCAAAGTAGATACAGGCTTGAGAAAGCACATTGCAAAGCATTTATTATAATTAAAGGTTCTGTAGAGTTTAAAACTATTTTACAAGAGTTTGTGAAAGTCAAAATAAAGTGTTACAGCAAGATATGCATGTTGTAGAACTGAAAGTTTAGAAAAAAAGTGAAATATTTGTGGGTCCAGTTCACACAGTTAATGAAATACATGCTATAGATGTCTAAAGCCCATTTTCTCTGCTAGTACCTCTATTGCATTGTTGCAGGACAGGCAACAGACACAAAAAGTTTTTTGGCAGTCCTTCCAAAACATATTTCAGTTTTGCAGCATGTTGAAAGAGTAAGGATGAAAGTAGGCCAAAATTAGGATTGGTTTTGTGTGTCACAGAAAAAAAATTGACAGCACTGTAATTGGTTC
Organism: Protopterus annectens; assembly: GCF_019279795.1. Lineage (NCBI taxonomy): Eukaryota > Metazoa > Chordata > Ceratodontiformes > Protopteridae > Protopterus > Protopterus annectens. Next base: position 612,232,873 of record NC_056750.1, on the reverse strand, counting down.
TACAAAGTATCACAGATCATATTTGGCAAAAACTCTGATATGCAAGTATACAGAAGAAATAGGAAACTTCTGCCTACACTGTTAGATATAGGTTATAATATGTTGCTTTGATTGGAACATAGTATATGTATTCACTGTACCAGTGCTTAAGAAACCATCACCACCTCTCAGAATGAAAATGTCTTATTAGGTGATAATTCAACTTATAGAATCTTCACTAGTGACTGTTATTGAAGTTGCTAAAACTGACAGGTCTTATGAACCTGTTACATATAAGTATTTTACATATAAAACAGTGATTAAAAAATCAAATCACTGTAGTGACTACATATAGTGTGTATGAATGTCAAATGTCAAATGGGCATTTTCTCATATCAAGTTAATTACTTTTCTTTGCTGAGTCACTTTTTATTGTTAGATTGTTATTGTTTGTTTTTACAATATTGTTTTGTTATTTTTCTACTTTATGGTATCGAATTTCTACTACACTGTGTTTAAAAAAAGTACATAGAAGTGTATATCAGATGACATGTTATAGAGTAATAAAATAGTGTTTACTGAGCCAGTGCGTGTAATACATAGTCTTTATTTTAAAGTAAGGGACTGACATATACACAGTTATAAGTAAATAGTGTATTAACGTATGCATATGTCATTAAAGGAAATATTACTAATGGGGTTGGTTGTCATGTGACCCTGCATGTCAGTCTGAAGTAAAGCTTCATGCTATTGTGAACTATGCCTATTTCCTTTGCACTCATCTGTCTCGCCAATATGTATGTATAATCTTATGTGTAATTATATACTACAAACATTGAGCCAAAAGCTGCCAATACAAAATTTCAAAAGAAGTTGTGAGGCACTCTTTTTCCCAGTAGTAAACACAAAAGATACTGTGGAGTGAAATGGACAAAGTACAGTCTTTATCAAAACAGTTTGTGTATTAACATTGCGTGTTAATCTGCTAGTGGTATCAGTAACTTTGATCGTCTTAGTTTATTAAACTTGATGGGAGGTGTTTCACCACCTTTTACTCTTTGTAAAATGTGCTAGGGGAAGCATTGAGAAATTGGTACAGTGGTGACCTATATATGCAAGTGATCCAAGTTGTTGAGCTGCAGGCCAGATGACATGGTAGATTTATGCTACTCAGTATGATATTTATACTGTAATTTTCTGTTAGAAAACCATGTATGTCTGGAGCTTTTCTCCCAAGGTCTTCACTGTAAATGGGTTCTATCCAGTTTAAAAATCCAGGTAATTACATAGATAGATATACAGATAGATATAGAGATGGCCCTGTGCAAGGATGACATGCAAATTCTTGAAGAATTCCATATTTTGAGGGAAGCACAGTGGCCCAGAGGATAGCATTATTGCCTCACAGCAAAAGGTTCCCTGGTTTGATTTTCAGCTGAGGTGCCTTCTGTGTGAAGTCTGCATGTCCTCCCTGTGTTCATGTGGGTTTCATCCAGGTGCTCCAGTTTCCTCTCACATTCCAAAGACATGCAGTAGATGGACTGGATACTCTAAATTGGCCATAGATGTGAGTGTGCATGTAAGTGTGTGGTATGGATAAACTACCACAGCAGGGCTAGCCCCCCAGTGATGTAAACCTTGGTTCTAGACAATTATCACTGTTGAAGTGACACCACAACCCTATGTGCAAAAAAAGGAAAAGGGGTTGTGGATGGATAGATATAGAGATAGACAGAAAGACAGATGGATAAGATTAGATTGGATAGATAATTAGATAAACATATACATACCTGCAACAAAAACTTTGGGACAATTAAATGTGAGTCAGCCTAAGCAATGTGTCTTTTACAGGTGGGAGACACCAGGAATACCTCAATAGTATAGACAGCAATCAGAGACAAAGATTACACCCCAAACCCTGAAAGTAAAACACAAGGACACCAGTAATGTACTTAGGTTAGCTAGAAAAATAACCATGTACATCCAGACAAGATTAATAGATTAATTAGATTAAGTCTTAAAATCTGCAATTCTTTGTATGTTACTTCACCTGCAATGTATCCATTGAAGTTACATTAAGGAAATATCACTGACTATACTGACCTGTGTTGAAACAGAACAATAAACCATTGGGTATGCAGTTCACATTTCATTCTGATTATGTGGGGAAACAGGGATGTATAGGGAAATACCAAGAATTAAGGGAGGAAAAGGCCAGGACTGACACTACAATGACTCTTGACAGAAGAAACAACATGAGGGAAAAGAAAGACAGAGATTCAGGAATTAGCTGAAAACAGTAAAAATTCATATCATAAGAATCATGGTGCATTCTTGTGATGCAGTATCTTTATAGTCACTTTATAAATATTGTTGTCATAGTATAGTAACACTCTTAATGGACTATCAATCCCTTTACACAAAGACTTCACGTATGAACTGGATGATTATGTAATCCTCACTTTATGATGTCCTGTAGTCCCATTACACCATTATTAATGCCATTCATCTTTAGTAGGGAGATAGACAAAATAACAGCAGGTAGTGAAAAGACTTTAAAAAATAGATATATTTTTTCTGCATTTTCAAAACTATTAAAAGTATTTTTGTAACTGCATTCACTTAATAAATTACATAAAGACATTTAGGCAAAATATTGTAAGCACATCCAAGAACTTTCTACAATGCAAAATACTTTTGTGCGTACCCTGTAACTATAAATCAGAGGCGCTATCAAAACTAAGAACAGAGAAACAACACATCATAATCCAAACAAAAGCAAAATAAATGTGCTATTAATATAATACTAAACTTAACATAAGCACCAAATGCATTCATTTTTTAGAGGGGGAAAAGCCTCTGCACCCCCCCCCCCACATCAGTGAGACTCTACATCTAATAAATCAGAAGTTGCTGTACTTTGGGAATAAAATAATACTCTGCTACCCCAGTGTTCCCTGACCTTGAACTTAGCACAGAACCAGTGACTGGAGTCAGTGCAGTCAGTGATATTACCTTGTTGTAACCTTACTGGATATGCTCCAGCTGACATTTTATGTCTATGGTCAGGTTGTTAATTTCTGTTGCAGTAGACCTGTAATTGCTATGAGCAAGGAAATGCACAATGTACTTTGCCCCTGTTTCTCTTGGGGTATTTATACCCAATGATTAGATTTCTATATACTGGTATGTATTAATCCTTGGTATCATATCCTAATGATACATAAAACTGGAGCTATAATTTCCCTATGTAGCTTTGACAGATCTAGTTTCAAAAGAAGATACATTTAAGACAAACATTTTATGTCTGTCGTTTACAAAAAATATTTAAAGTTGATTGTTAAGCAGTACTGTCCCTTGGTAGTATGGGTCGTACTGCAATCACAGCTCAGGTAATCTCCCTAGTCACTGCCTTGGCCTGAAATTATGGTAGTGAACCAGAAATAAAGTTATGCTTAGCACAATATTTTAAGCACAGAATTGTACGTCCTCACTATGGTGCCAGGAAATTCCTAGACAACCGCCTGGTGAATATCTGGACGTTATTAATTATGTGGATTTCTTTGCACTTTTAACAGGACAATCCTCCACAACTTGGTCAATTCTGAAAAGAATTTCAAAGGACAAAACACATGTGTGTCAAGATAAAAAAGGATAAATCTCTCTTGGTTCATTATCTAACAAAACTACAAAATACAAATGATATAATACCTTTTATTGTGAACATAAATATCACTCAAATAAAATACTTCACAGCTGCAGACTTATTTGTCTTACATAAATTAAAAAAACACTGCCACCTAATGGCCAAATTAGAGAACCAACACTCAAATGCACTTGCTAGAATCAAGTTAATCTGGAGTCCTCTTTTTCACACTTTCTTGCTTAATCTAAATCATTGTAGGTTTCATTGTGAAAGAGTCTTGGACTAATAAATGAAAAACAGGAACTAAAAAAAATGGAATGCATTTTTCATAATTCTCTGTTACTGTTTATCAACCTGTCACTCAAACATTTTAACTTTCCATCATTGCACCTCTTACCAAAAATTTGGCAGTCTGTCATATACTATATGGCCTGCCTGTTTTATTACCACAGACTTAAAAGACCATCTCTTCCTTAAGCTCTTGTAATGATCTACTGTCTGCTTTTGAATAAAATGAAATGTCGTTATACAGTTTGTTATGTTGTATTTTCTCCATACAAATGCAACAAAGCTGTTAGCAGGTGGAGGCCAAGTACAAAATAAATATTACTATGAGTAACATATATGATAAAGAATATTTAACAAGTGCATTTTGAGGAACAATTACTACACAAATGTAAAATCTTAAGTCTCACTACTCTGAGTACCATTTGTGCATGCTGCACAAAGGATCTATGTTCTAACATTTTACAAACTTTCACTTAAGTGATTGACACAACATTTGTTTAACAAAGTGATACAATCTCTTCCTCCTCATGGCCTTGGAGTTATGCCTTTCTAAAAATGTACAAGCGTGTCTACACAACTGTTCCAAAATAAATTCCCCTTTGAGCAAAGGGCCATGCCAAGCTGTACACCCAGACAGCTTAAAAACACAAAACAGAATTATCTTGTGACGACAGCCCTAAGGTATTGAGGCTCTCCATATCTACAAATCTAGAAACACTTTCCAAAAAGAATTGTGCTTACTTAAAGAAAACAATTCCCATGCCCCTAAGTTAATTTAATTTTATAGCATATTATTCCTGGACAGTGCTGCTGAAATGTGTAATCATTCAGAGTAATTCTTCAGTATTCTGTTAGTTTGCATACTTTTTCATCTGAAGTCACTACTAGTATCACTCTCCTGTAGTCAAAAACAGTAGAATGACTCTAAGAGCTGTAAGAATAATGTATAGGGAAACTGGAGCAAAATAATCTTAAATGCATGTTCGACACTGAACAAACCTCAGAAATGGAACTGGGGGAAATTCATATAAATCATTCATAAGGAATAGTAATAAAGGTCATTACAGATCACTCCTATCTGTTATCTCATGAACTTGCTACGTTAATATAAAAGTGAGACGTGAGCAGACATACCATTGGAGTGTTTAAGTTCCATGATGTCTTATTGCATCAGATCTATTAAAATTTCATAATAAAAGATTTTCAAAGAGCCAGTAATCAGTTACATCTTGTGCAAAGAGTTATAACAAGACCATGTTCTACTACTATACCATCTGTACATGTTGTAGGGTCAGTTTTGACAGATGGCACCATTTTTGATAGCTTTATGCTGTATATGTGCAACTGCTCTATGCTAAGTATAGGTTGAATGACCATCTGATAGTCTAAGGCTTTTCATTTTGCAAACAGGTCTGAATGTCAACACTTCAGATTGGAGCATTCTGCAAACTTTTACTATGGTTTCAATGCACAGGTAGCCATCATGAATGTGTAGCTGAAACAAAAAACAGCTCTCTGAAAATAATTGATCTAGGATGCCATGGTATGCAAAGAATTTTGGTGTCAGCATTTTGTTATTAAATCTGCTCCATCATATAGCAATGCAACTTCGAAAAACCTTGTTTAGCAAACTACTGCTGCATTTAATTAATTTATTTATTTAGTTAGCTAGTTCATCAGCTAATAAGTCAGTATGTTTGTTAATCGGGTGGGGTCCTAATGGATCCTTTTCAACCACAACCCAGGCCAGCCCAGGTTCTTGTCCAATAGCATAGAAATTACAATGACAGTATGAACTAATGTCTTGTAGGAAGTGTTAGAACCATGCCAGGATCCAGGACTGTTGTTTCATACCATTTGGTTCCTGTATTTGGGGAATGAAACTTGTGTCTGCATTATCAGCATTATGTCAAATACATGTGAGATGGGGATAGGACTTACAAAATGAGTGCCATGTCTACCCTCACGTTGTGATCAATGGGCAAGATCTTAAGAAAGATGCATACAAGGTTTACAGATTATCCAGTTTGGGGTCACGATGATTTCATCTTTGCTGTTTGCACTTGCACATGAAGATGTCACCTTGGCCTCAAATAACTGTTCTCAAAATGTACTGGAGCAATTTACTCCCAAATCTGAACTGGTTGGGATGAAAATGAATGCATCTAAATCACACGATATTGTTCTTTCTCAAAAAAGAGTGGATTGCTGTCTGCAGATGAGAAAGAAACAAATAACTCAGGTACAGCAGTTGAAGTATCTTTGGATTTTAACACGGGAGGGTACATGACGAGCTTGACCAGCAGATGGCAGTACTGAAGTGCTGTACTGGACTGAGGTACTGAGGTGAAAACTGAATCATATGAGAAAGCTCTCTGTTAACCTGTCAATTATGTTTTATATATATATATATATATATATATATATATATATATATATATACACCTGTAGCCATAAACTTTGAGTAGTGACTGAAAGGGTAAGATTATGAATACAAGTGGCAGAAAGAAGGTCCCTTTACAGGAAGACGTTCAGCATCCAGGATGATCTCAGCACAGGCTCCTCCATTTCAAGAGGACTCAGCTTAGGTGTTCTGACCACTATGTAAGGATGCACCCAAGTGCCTTTCATAAGAGATATCAGGCATGGCTCACTTGGAGGGGATTTCCAGGCAGACCCAGGACACATTGGAAGAAATATATCCCTCACCTTGCATGGGAAATGTCTGCTAATCCCCCAAGATGAGCTGTGACCATAGCTGGGGATAGAGAAGTCAGATCTTCCCTGATCATTCCTCCCTACTGTCCAGATTTAAGCAGATTGTCCAGATTTTAGCCTCATAATTTTGTTCTATTCCTCATAAAATGTGTGGTTTTCTGAAAAAAATCATTGAGAATTGATGTCACTAAATAATGACAGACTTCATATTCTTCAGAAAAAAATGCATGCTTATAAAACACCTATTGTTCCAACATTAGCATGCGTTTTCTGGAGGATATGAAAATATGAGTTTATAACAACAATAATTAAAATTTGTCCTTGATTTTGGACTCCAATTTTTTTTTTTTTGTCTAGATTGCCTACACTAAGAGGCTGAAATGTATGCTCATCAGGACAAGTGGTTTAGAAAATTACTGGCTGGCTACCTGAACTGATGGATGGTTGGACAGAGTTTTTTTAAAAAAATAACATATCAGGAAAATTTGCATGGTGTAGGTTATAAAAAAAGTTGTGGAGAACAAATTTAATGTTAGGCACAATAGGGAGAGATCTGATAACATTAGGGAGTCATTTAGTATTAGGATTCATTTTGCATAAGCAAGCATACAGTCTCTCCAACTCAGAATAATTGCTGGCATTTCTTTCTCTATAGAATTCTACCTTTGCTCTGCCAGTCACTGTTTTCAAGGATATTAATAGGCATATTAATAATATTTGATCTTACTTAGCACTGAACATACCTGTTTTTGGGGCATCTACTAAAAGTGTGACAGGTTTCTATACATTACTCTGACAAGACAGGTGCTTGTTTTAACTTCTCTTTAAGAATGTTAGTTACTTCTGTGTATCTTTAGTTTCAGTGCCAACACCAATCACAATGTTACAATGTTCGCCGCGGACCAGCAAGCTCTGACATGCTGATACATTTGGCTTATGTCCCAGCAGGGTAGTAACGTTTTTAGTATGCTATAAGTTTGTAGTAATTTCCCACAGGCTTAACCATACTATTTCACCATGTTTTAAGTGTTTTTCCCCTTTTCTTTTTCAAGGCAGTATTGCTTTGCACAAATGCTATTTCAGTTCAGTACAAGGTAGCTCATGTCAAAGATTTAGATTTCTTAGAAACTTGACTTGCCGTTTATCAGGTGAGCATTAGATTTCCATAACTGTGAGCAATACATTTTTGCTTTAAGAGGTCATTGTGCTCTCATTTATTTATTTATTTGTTTGTTTATCTGTTTGCATTTGGTAACCTCAAAGGTCCTACTAGGTCATGGAAGATCTCTTTTCAGCAGAGGCCTGGGGAGAAAAGCACCAAAAACATATTTAGTGAGAGAAAAACATACAAATAGATTATAGCAGCCCCTTTGTTGAGTACAAGCAGTATTTGAAGGAAACTGATTAGATTCAACATGGACTAGGTGTCTAGGTGTGTATAGCAAGTCACAGCTGCCAAAGAAGGAAAAGTCCAAGAAAGGAAGATTACAGTGAAGATGGAAGCAGTCTGTTAATGCCCCACACTAGCACAATATCTAGGGTGAGTTAGATTACAGTGAAGATGGAAGCAGTCTGTTAATGCCCCACACTAGCACAATATCTAGGGTGAGTTAGATTACAGTGAAGATGGAAGCAGTCTGTTAATGCCCCACACTAGCACAATATCTAGGGTGAGTTAGATTACAGTGAAGATGGAAGCAGTCTGTCAATGCCCCACACTAGCACAATATCTAGGTTGAGTTAGATTACAGTGAAGATGGAAGCAGTCTGTCAATGCCCCACACTAGCACAATATCTAGGTTGAGTTAGATTACAGTGAAGATGGAAGCAGTCTGTCAATGCCCCACACTAGCACAATATCTAGGTTGAGTTAGATTACAGTGAAGATGGAAGCAGTCTGTCAATGCCCCACACTAGCACAATATCTAGGTTGAGTTAGATTACTGTGAAGATGGAAGCAGTCTGTTAATGCCCCACACTAGCACAATATCTAGGTTGAGTTAGATTACAGTGAAGATGGAAGCAGTCTGTCAATGCCCCACACTAGCACAATATCTAGGTTGAGTTAGATTACAGTGAAGATGGAAGCAGTCTGTTAATGCCCCACACTAGCACAATATCTAGGGTGAGTTAGATTACAGTGAAGATGGAAGCAGTCTGTTAATGCCCCACACTAGCACAATATCTAGGTTGAGTTAGATTACAGTGAAGATGGAAGCAGTCTGTCAATGCCCCACACTAGCACAATATCTAGGTTGAGTTAGATTACAGTGAAGATGGAAGCAGTCTGTTAATGCCCCACACTAGCACAATATCTAGGGTGAGTTTAACTCTTACACCTTCTAACACTTAAGTTACAGTTCTATGAAACACTTCAAGTGCATACTTTATTCCAAAAGACAGACTCACAACTGGAGGATACAATCAACACAGATGACTAAACTAGCAGTAAAATCCCTCAGACAATGAATAAAAGTTGTTTTTCCAGACAAAAAAAAAATTAAAGGAATAATAGGAAATATCCATGGAGTAAGGACGAAAGCGCAGAGGAACATCATGAAGACAAAATGAAGATCACACCTAATAGATGTCAAAAATGATAAGCAGTTTTGAAAAGATCACCATGCAAACACGGGCACTCCAGGGCTGAATCACTTGCTGGTAAGATATAACTTTCTAATCTGATGCTATCTTCTTCATTCCTCCTCACAATAGGGTCAGAGTCCCCAGATACATGATTCCCGGGTGGTCCTCATGGAAGGATATGCCAGAACACCATCGAGCCAAAGGAAGCCTTGCTCCTCAAGACGATATTTAACCTTTGCTGTGCCACAAAGGTGTGATTGTTAGACCATGTTGCTGCTGTATAAATATTATCAATGGAGGTTCTAGTTGAGAAGGCGGAAGAAGTAGCCATAGTCTGGGTGGAATGTGCCCTAGGAGGTCCAAGTAGTTCTAGGCCCTTTGGTGAATAAATTAAAGAGATACAACCAATTATCCATTTTGCTAGAGTGATCATGGAAACTGCTTGATCTAATTTGCTAGCTATCTGTGCAGATAGAAACATAGTTGTCTATGAACATCGAGAGGATGTAGAATATATGGGTCTATATTAGAACATTGAAGTTTCACAACTTTGAATGTCCTAATATCGACCCCTATTCAGCGAACGCTGAAAATAGCAAAGCTACAGAACACCAAATTTCTTCCTAGGGAAGGAATTTGGTTGGCCGTTCCTGTGGCTTCACTATTTTCAGCGCTGTGGTGGAAAGTTACTGATCGGGATCAGGTAAGCGTGCGATTTTGTGGACGTGAGAGTTAGGGCATGGATAGGTGAGTTAGGGTTAGGGCAAAGGTCAGGTAAGTGTGTGATTATGTGGACATGAGGGTTAGGGCAGGGTAGGTGAGTTAGGGTTAGGGGTGCGGGTGAGGTGAGTGTGCGATAGTGACAGACCTTAGGGTTAGGGTTTGGGTTAAGGTAAGTGGATAGCTAGTGGTGTATGTACAGTTTAGTGTAGGGTTAGATGTAGGATTTTAGGTGTATGTGTGTGGATTGCTGTTGTTTGGTGTGCTTGTGTTGTGTGTATGTATGTCGGAACAGCAAATTTTTTCCCTGGGAAAAAATTTGCTGTTCTGCATGTTCGATATTGTCAGCGTTCGTTGAATAGGGGTTGATATTAGAACATTCGACGTTTTAAAAAGTCAATGTTCTAATATAGACTCAGAATATACTCCCCTTTGTTAGAAAAATTTAGAAAAAGCACGGGTAAGTGAATGGGCTGACTGATATTGTTTTCTGTGGCTACTTTAGGCATAAAGGAGGGATTGGTAGGTAGAGAATCTCTGTCTTTATGAAAGATCATGTAAGGTTTGGAAGATAAAGCCTGTAGTTTGGAAATTCCCTTCACTGAAGTAATGGTCACTAAAAGGATTGTTTTCCATGACAAAAATTTCATGTCACAACTGGCAGCTGGTTCAAAGGGTCCCTGAATCAAACCCAGCAACACGACAGTGAGGTCCCAAGGTGGGGAGGAGTCCTTAATGGGAGGTCACAGCAAGAAAATACCTTTCATAAATGATTTGCATAATCTAAAAGTGGACAGGCAATGAGATTGGCTAGCAGCATGAAAATTAGAAATTGCAGCTAACTGAAGCTTGATGGTAGAGAAACTAGCTCCTTCCTTAAACAGGGTACTAAGAAAAAGCAAAATATCTTACACTGGTGCTGAGAAAGGATCAGTATTTCTATTCATAGCCCAAACAGTGAACATTTTCCACTTACTGGCATAAACTTTATTAGCTGAAACCTTTTACTAGGCTAGAATTATGTTATGGAACGGGGAGCAGGCATTATCTGTCTCACTATGGTTGGAAATGGAAAAAATATGCAGTCAAACTGAGGGCGTGAAGATTTGGGCGCTGCATTCCTGACGGGTGAGAGAGGAGGTCCTGTCTTGGCTCCAGTATCCATGGGGATATTTCAGATGAGACCAGAGTAAGGGGAACCAAAACTGACAAGGCCAGAAGGAGGCAATGAGAATGACTGAGCTCTTTAGCCTGCTTGCCTTCTGAAGAAACTTCAGGATAAGTCGAAGAGTTGTATAAGCATATAGGAGACCCAGGGGCCAATCGTACACCAGACCATCCCTTGGGGACTCCCCCAGAGGGGGGATCAGAGCGAAGAACTTGCTGCATTTGTTGTTGATTGAAGAGGCAAAAAGGTTGCAGCAAGGTTGACCCCAGCGGTTGAAGATCAGGTTCGCCACTGACTGACTGAGGGATCACTCGTGGAGAATCAGGATTGATCTGCTGAGTCTGTCCACCAGTTCAGTGGTTTTCTCTGAAATGTGGGTTGCAACCAGAAGGCGATCTGAAGAAAACACCCATTCTCACACCGTCATGGCCTCCATGCACAAAGGGTATGAACGGGTTTCTCCTTGCTTGTTGATGTACCGGACTATACACATGTTGTCAGTGTGAACTGCAATAGTCCCCAGGGGGACAGCATCCTGAATAGCTTGCAGCATTAGGAAAACTCCTCTAGTCTCTAGGATATTGATAAGCAACGTGGTTTCAATGGGGTTAATGTACCTTGAACCATCTTCCCATTGTAATGCCCCCCACCCCAGCTTGGAAGTGTCCATGGTCACTGTGGCTATTGGAGGGGGGTTATGAAGGGTCTGCCTAGAAGGAGATTGTCTGACTGAATCCACCAGCAGATGTGACATTTGCAAATTGGTGTCAAGCTGATGGGAAAGGATAGTGGCTGATTGAAAATGGACCATTGCACTGCCAATGCCCATTGAAGAATTTGCATGAAAAACCTTGCTAGAGGAACTAACAAAATTGCTGATGACATGGATCCTAGGACTTGGAAGACTAGTCATGCAGGGGGGGACTGGTGGGATAGCAATTTCCAGACTTGATTCTTCAGTGTTGTTATGTGGTGTAAGAGAAGAGAAGCTATTTGGTGCCTCATGTTCAACTGTGTTCCTATGAATTCTAGGTTCTGCACAGGAGTCAAATTGGATTTGTTAAGGTTTATAGTGATGCCCAGGGAATGTGAAAGTTGGATTAGGTAATCTCTGGCTTGAATAATCTGATGCCTCATGGGGCGGTAAGGTACCAATCATCTAAGTATGGAAACACCCAGAATCATTTGAATCTCATGTGAGCTGCTACAACTGCCATGCATTTGCCGATCACAGGGGGGTGTGATGAGCCCAAAGGGCAGTGCCCTGAACTGAAAGTGATTGACTTCCAGCCAAAAGTGCAGATATCTCCTGGCACGCCTGTTTATTTTGATGTGATCGTATGCATCGAGATCTCTTGAGCACATTCAATCATCCTTGTGCAAGAGTGGCAGAATGGACTGGACAGTGATCATGTGGAACATCGACTTCTTTACATCATGATTCAACTTGCTTAGATCTAGAATGGGTCTTAGGTCCCTTATCTTTTTTGGCACCAAAAACAAGTGGGACAAGGTTCTGAATCCTCTTTGTTTAGTTGAGACCTCTTGGATGACTTCTTTGCAGAAGTTTTTGAATTACCTGTGCTGCCTGCTCCCTCTGACTCGGTGGCACATCAGGGAGTTTCTTATTGGTGCTTGGAGAAGGGAGGAAAAAGAGAATGTAGTAGCCTCTGGATATTATGCTTAGCACCCTGGGATTTTGAGTCTAGTGCTCCAAGGCTTCTGAGTGCAAAGCAAGTCCACCCCCAACTGCCTCCAGAGATGGGCAGTCAGGAATGCTGATAGGGCTTGTCAGAGAAGGTGCCTCTGAAGCCCTGGTTTTGCGGACCCCCCCCTGCCTATAGGGTAGCACCTACCATTAAACCCTCCTCCTCTGCCTCTAGAGGAGGGTTCCCCACACAGGTCTTGGAAAGGCCCTTGGGATTTATGAAGCCACACTTTCTTGCTTCTATTTTAGTTCTTGGAAAAGGACCTCTGAGGCATAGAAAATTTGACTCCTACAGCAGAAAGGGTCTTCCTGTCCTTTTTGCTGCAGGTGAGAGTATCTCTATTTGACGACCCAAACAGTGAGGAGCCATCAAAGGGGTCATTAACAAAGGATGCCTTAAGGCTCAACAAAATCACAAAGCCTCATCCAGGCATGCCTCCTTAGGGATAGTCCTGAACCAGCAGCTTGTGAGGTACCTTCCATTGTATTGGAGATTAGCCTCAGCGAGGAACTGGTAACAGACAATAGAGTGCCAGCTTGGGAGAAAGTTTCTTGAACTCATCCACAGGCATGGACTCAGAGACAGAAACTGAAAGCTCCTTGATCAGATCTCTCTTCAGTCAGGTAAAGTAAGCTAGGTAATTTAATAATCGCAACTCAAAAGTGGCTGAGGCATAAACACGCTTTCCAATCCTGTCCAATGCTCTAGAGTCCTTGTTAGGAGGATGGACATTGGCAGTCTCCTCTGCCAGTTCTTTTTTAGTGTCTGCCACCACCATGATAGCATCAACTAGGGAATCCTTGTGCCAATCTTTTCCGTTAGCTGGTGGAGCCAGGAGCCTATCAGGGTCCTTAGGAATGAGCTCAATGGTGACTGGTTCCTTCCATTCCCGGCAGGAAACCAAGTCAATGAGGTTGTCCACCAGGGTCTTACCCAAGATGCAGATGGGCCCACCCTGAAAACCTTCAAGAGCACTAACTCCACAGAAGAAGAAGGTTGGGCAGACTACCCACTTTCTGCTTCAAGATTTCCAGAATGCCTCCAAAGGAGACATCCTCAGGTGGAGATCATGGGGATATTTCTCTCTCATCAAAGTCAGTGTCTTCGGTTAATGACTCCATTGGGGAGTCAGTGTGCCTCCTTTTGCATATCTTCTTCCAGTTGACTTCCTCAGCAGGATACTATGGGGAAGAATCAGAAGAAGGGGATCCCTCCTGAGCAGGGTAGTCCTGGAGACTGTTCAGGATGGGTTGACTCAGAACAGAACGAATGAGTTCAAGGCCCCAATCTGAAGGTGGTACAGGGGTGGGTTGCATGACATGTGGTGATGGTTCTCTACCTCACGGGAAAACCCTCTCCACTACCCGAAAGGCTGATGGACCAGAAGAGGCATTGTCCATCTTCCCGAAGCCAAAGCCATGAAGAGATCCGTGACCTCCAGAGAAAATCAAATCCGAACTGTCAGGGGCTGAGGTGCCTAAGGGAAGAGACAGCTGCTACAAGGATGAAGCTGATCCTACTTCTCCAGACCTAGCAGTGACACTTTGGCTCTGAGAACTACTTTGGTCCAAGGGGATAGGAACAGTGCTGGTCAAGGGTATCATCAGCATCTAGGAAGGAGGCTTTCCCGGCATTGAACCTGACACACATGGGAGTCCAGAAACCCGTAACTCCAAAGCCAAGGGCCAGTTTGCAGAAAGAGTCCTGATGCTATAGTCAGAGTAGCTCATGGATCCAATAGGGGATGGAGCCAACACTACTCCCATCTGAATCTGGGCCTTAAGGAATCTCCTCATCATCCTGTCCATGTCTGCCTTGAACCAGCTTCTAGAGGAAGTGGAAGAAGCCAATGACGGGGATTGGGAGTGTTTGAACTTAACAGAATGGGTAGAAGACTTGCTCCAAGTTCTTGGATCCAGAGCCATGGGGTCCAACACTGCAGTCGACAAAGAAGGAGATGACAATGTTATTAATTTCCCTGGATCCAAGGATTCTGGTGGATCAGACAAGGTAGACACTTTCTTTGGATCCGAGGGTGTCGAAACCAAAGTTTTCTTAGTTTTGGACTTTGGTTCCAGAGGATCTCTTTGGTTAGCAGGGAGAGACCTCTTTTTTTGCTTCTTTAGACAAGAAATAAAAAGATGCTGAAGTCAAAGAATGGGTCTGAGCCTCAGCAGGCAAAGATAGAAGAAGACCCCTTAACATTAATTTATTAAGTCTATCAACGAGCGTTTGCAGACTGAAAGAAGCACACACCTCACAACCAGCTTTTAGGTGATCTGCACCTAAACAATATATGCACTGCTTGTGGGCATCTTGACTGGGGATCTTATGCTCACAAGAAGTGCAATGCATGAACCTCAGAGAGGGTTTGTCAGACACAACAGCACCAGAACTGGCCTGAAAGCCCACCAAAAAAACAATGGTACTCTAAGGCAAAGGAGAAAAACTATGAACTATAACGAACTCTAACTGTAACTATAACTATAGCTATAACCAACTATAAGCAACTATAACTACCTAATTTACAATTTTTTGAACAAAAGGAAATTAGGCTTAACAGGCCAGAAGAAGATAAGGACATAGCGATAGAGAAACGCACTCACATACAAGCCCGCATACAAGAAAAACTAACTAGGAAGAGAGAGGATGTCACTTATAAAACCATTGAAAGGGAAATGAAGGGATAACAGAAACACTAACGATGAAAATTGTGATAAAAGCAGCCAGAGCTTGAGAGCACAGAGATCCACATCTGGACACTGAAGCGGCAAACAAGATCTGAGGTGCTTGGGTGGGTGTAACGCATTGTGGGTAAGAGGGAGGAGCTCAAGAGTCAGATCCAAGTCTGGAGAATGTGACCAAGCTGAATCCCAGGATTGGATCTGGGACCCTATCAAGGGTTGCCACCTTTTAAGCGGACCAAAGTGGGACCTGGGGGTGTGGCCAATATGACACTGGCCACACCCTCTACCATGACATCACCACATGAGCGGTGAAGGAGATGCTGTTATGGGTATGAGTACGATGGTTGGCTGCTGGAGTGGCTAGCTAGCTGGCTGGCTGGCTGCTGGAGTGGCTAGCTGGTTGGTGGGAGTAGCAGCTGGATGGATTAATGATTGGATGGATGGCTTGATGGATGGATGGATGAATGAAAGGATGCTTGGCTGGATGGATGGTTGGCTGCATGAATGGATGGCTGGCTGTATGAATGGATGGATGGCTGGCTGGCTGGCTGGATGAATAAATGAATGGCTGGCTGGATGAATGGATGGCTGGCTGGTTGGATGAATGGATGGCTGGCTGGCTGAATGAATGGCTGGCTGGCTGGTTGGATGAATGGATGGCTGCCTGGCTGGTTGGATGAATGGATGGCTGTCTGGCTGGATGAATGGCTGGCTGGCTGGCTGGATGAATGGCTGGCTGGATGGATGGATGGATGGATGGCTGAATGGACAGATTGCTGGCTCATTAGAAAAAAAACGAAAACAAATCCTGGTCATTTTTTTAGCGGTTGTAGAAGCGCTTAAAACAATGCGCTCCTACAGCCGTGATCTTTGCAGAGCTCCTCCTGCCCCAATCCACACCCCTTTCATAAATTTCACCCAATTGCTGCATGAATTAAAGCACCCAGACCTAACAGGCAGCAGCTTTGCCTGCAGGTCGGGGGTTGGTGACATCACTGAATTGCCGTGGAAAAGCCGGAAGTAATTGCGGCTTTTCCATGGCAATTCAGTGTGATTGAAAAGCTGACAACGGGATGAGTGGCAACCTTAACCATATTGTGAAGTGGAATGAAGAAGACAACATCAGATCAGGACATCAATAAGCTCAGATAACAGATAGGGGCACTAAATGTAATGAAAAAAGAGCAGCAGCAGAAATTTCTGCAGCACGATCATATATCTGAAAATTGCTGTAGTAGCTGGAAAGCAACTCCAGCAAAACAAATTAATCTTAATATCAGTAGGTGGAATCTAAGGGGGGCGTGGCTAGCATGGTCATGGTGTAGCAGCAGATTTCACAAGCTCCACTAAGGAAAATATATCTTCACTGGAAATGTGTTTCATTTCAAGAAAAAGTGGATTTATTTAATTGGTTATAATTTCCAGTCAAAACCTTCATCTGAACAAATAATTCACTTCTGGGAGATTTTCAACATGAGGCAAACAACCAGGATTCCAGTATAAAAAAGGAACTACAGACTTTAATAACAACTATTCAAGACCTCACAACTAAGATTGATATAATTGACTGTAAAATAGACAACTTTAAAGAAAAAGCTACCAAGCAGATGGATATGCTTCATTAGGATCTAAAACAGCAAAAAATTAAAATTACTAGTATTGAGGAGTCATTAACAGACTTTGATGGAAGATTGCTAGAAAATGAAAACAACATAGAATTGTTTGCTTAAACAAAATACTTCATTACAACATAAACTGGATGA